>NC_091957.1:40467223-40547223 GCF_031021105.1 Erythrolamprus reginae
TAATAGGGGAGAAACAATTAACCAGGTGGAACAGCTTGCCACCAGAAATTATGTGTGCTCCATCACTGGAGTTTTTTTTTTTAAGAAATAAATTGGTGAACTAGTTGTCTCCTGCTCAAGGAGGAGGTTGGGCTAGAGGACCTCCAGGATCCCTTCCATCTCTACTATTCTATTTATTTATTTATTTTATTCTTTATTTTATTTAATTAAATTTGTATGTCGCCCACTTCCAAAGGACTCAAGGCAGCTTGCAACAATAAAATAATAAAAAAATATATAAAATCAATTTACAACACTAATAATAATATTAAAAAAACGCTTAAATCTTATCAATACAATCATACATCCCAATCATACATCCCAATCAAATCTTATTTAGGCTGGAATTAAGAGATGTCAGTTCTCAGGGCTCCAGGCCTGCTGGCAAAGCCAGGTTTTTAAAGGCTTTCTGGAAAGCCTGTAGGGGTGGGGGCAGTACGGACCTGGCGGGGGATAGTTGGTTCCAGAATGCCGTGGCCACCACAGAGAAGGCCCCTCCCCTGTGGGCTCACCAACCGGCACTGCTTAGTCAATGGGACCTAGAGAAGGCCAACCCCTGTGGGGCTCTAATTGGTCATTGGGAGGTATGCAGCAGGAAATGGTCCCATAAATAGACTGGCGGGGACCCAGGGGAAGAGCCTTCTCTGTGGCAGCCCCGGCCCTCTGGAACCAACTCCCCCCAGAGATTAGAATTGCCCCCCACCCTCCTTGCCTTTTGTAAGCTACTTAAAACCCACCCTCTGCCGCCAGGCATGGGAGAATTAAGACTTCTTCTCCCCCCTAGGCCGTTATAACTGTATGCATGGTATGTTTGTAGGTATGTTTGGTTTTTATATATTAAGGGGTTTTAATTACTTTTAGTATTGGATTCTGTTGTATATTGTTCATGATTGTTGTTAGCCGCCCCCAAGTTTTCGGAGAGGGGCGGCATATAAATCCAATAAAACATGAAACAAACATGAACATGAAACATGGTCCTAAGCCATGTAGGGCTTTATAGGGCTTTATTCCTATTCCTATCCTTTTCCTCCCACTTATGACTGTATGACTGTAACATGTCGCTTGCATCCTAAGATTTTTATTAATATTGATTGTTTCTTCATTGCTTATTTGACCCCTATGACAATCATTAAGTGTTTCTACCACATGATTCTTCACAAATGTCTCTTTTTTCTTTTATGTACGCTGTGAGCATCTGCACTAAAGACAAATTCCTTGTGTGTCCAATCACACTTGGCCAATAAAAATTCTATTCTATTCTATTCTATTCTATTCTATTCCATTCCATTCCATTCCATTCCATTCTATTCTATTCTATTCTATTCTATTCTATGGCTTTATAGGTGATAAACCAACCCCTTGAATTGTGACCGGAGATAATTGGAAGCCAGTGCAGCACACGGAGGGTTGGTGTAATGTTGTTTCTATGTTGCCTTTAGCAATCCTGTCTTCATTTCCTTGTGAGTCCTGCCATAGTTCTTGGGCCCTTTCTTAGAGGAGGTGTAGAGAGAAGAGTGTGGTGAGATCCCACGTTTTATTTATTTATTTTATTTATTTATTTTGTCCAATACACAATGAGGGGTTTTAGTGGGTATATATCTATATACACATAGTAAAATACATGAAGAAGGTTATAGAGGAGATACTCATAGTAAAATATATCTAAGAAATAATAGAGAAGAAGGCGTATAGTAATAGAACATATCAATGAAAGAATAGAAGAAGAGATATAGGAAATAGAAGAAAGGTAGAGGAGATATAGGAGAGCAATAGGACAGGGGATGGAAGGCACTCTAGTGCACTTGTACTCGCCCCTTACTGACCTCTTAGGAATCTGGATAGGTCAACCGTGGATAATCTAAGGGTACAGTTGGGGGGTTTGGGGATGACACTATGGAGTCCGGTAATGAGTTCCACGCTTCAACAACTCGGTTATTGAAGTCATATTTTTTACAGTCAAGTTTGGAGCGGTTAATATTAAGTTTAAATCTGTTGTGTGCTCTTGTGTTGTTGTGGTTGAAGCTGAAGTAGTCGCCGACAGGCGGGACGTTGCAGCATATGATCTTGTGGGCAATACTTTCCCACAATTTCTTTCCTATTAAATGAAAAGCAACATTGTTGGATTCAGTCATTCTTCCTAGTCTGGCAGAAGGATCCTGAAAGGAAGCCACAGGCCACCAGCTCTGCTGTAAAAGCTTTGATCCGGGTTTTAAGCTGCCTTGCCTCTTCTTTTCCGCTGGCTCCCCTCCCCTCCACCACCCCCCTGCCCCACAGTAGCCTCCAGGCTCTACAGAGGAGACTCCTGCTGTAGACCTCTCCCTCCCCTCCCAGCCTGGCTTCCTTAGAAGGGGGTAATTGTAGCAACACAAGGAGCATATGGCCAGGCAGGGCTACCTGCTGTGGTGCACCAGATGTGAACTGGGTGCCTTCGATCAAGAGCACATTGAAAAGGGCCTCGCCTCCCTGTCTGTCTGGAGCAAGAAGCAGGTCTTTGAATGGCTGCTCTTAAAAGGGCCACGGGGGGGCGGCCCTCTCTCCCCCCTGGCTGTCTATGTGTCGGGGGGGGGGGGAGAGGCAGGCAGGGTGAGTGGGGAGAGAGGAGGGAGAAAAAACGCAATTCTTTCTAGGGTGGGACGGTTGGTTTGCTACCCGCTCAAGCCTAAAGCAGGGCATGCCAAATTAGAGGGGAGGGGAGGGAGGGAAGAGGAAAGGGAAAGGATGGAAAGGGGAAGGGGGAAAGGAAAGGAGGAAGGAAGGAAGGAAGGAAGGAGAGAAGGAAGGAAGAAGAAGGGAGGGAGGGAGAAAGAGGAGAAGGGAAAGGGGATGGGGAAGGAGGAAGGAAGGAAGGAGAAGAGGGGAAGGAAGAAGGCAGGGAGGGAGAAAGAGAGAGAAAGGAAGGAAAGGGAAGGGAAGGAGAGAAGGAGGGAAGGAGGAAGGAAGGAAGGAGAAGAGAGAAGGAAGAAGGGATGGAGGGAGAAAGAGAGAGAGGAAGGAAAAGGGAAGGAAAGGAGAGAAGGAGGGAAGGAGAAGAGGGAAAGAAGGAAGAAGGCAGGGAGGGAGAAAGAGAGAGAGAGGAAGGAAAGGGAAGGAAAGGAGAGAAGAGGGAAGGAGGAAGGAAGGAGAAGAGAGAAGGAAGAAGGGATGGAGGGAGAAAGAGAGAGAGGAAGGAAAGGGAAGGAAAGGAGAGAAGGAGGGAAGGAGAAGAGGGAAAGAAGGAAGAAGGCAGGGAGGAAGAGGAAGGAGAAGGGAAAGGAGAAGGGAAAAGGGATGGGGAAGGAAGGAAGGAGAAGAGGGAAAGGAAGAAGGGATGGAGGGAGAAAGAGAGAGAGGAAGGAAAGGAAAGGAGAGAAGGAGGGAAGGAGGACGGAAGAAAGGAAGGAGAAGAAGGAAGGAAGGAAGAAGGCAGGGAGGGAGAAAGAGGGAGAAGGGAAAGGAGAAGGGAAAGGGGGATGGGGAAGGAGGAAGGAAGGAAGGAGAAGAGTGAAGGAAGAAGGCAGGGAGGGAGAAAGAGAGACGGGAAGGAAAGGAAAGGAAAGGAAAGGAGAGAGAAGGAGGGAAGGAGGAAGGAAGGAAGGAGAAGAGGGAAGGAAGAAGGGATGGAGGGAGAAAGAGAGAGAGAGGAAGGAAAGGGAAGGAAAGGAGAGAAGGAGGGAAGGAGGAAGGAAGGAGAAGAGGGAAGGAAGGAAGAATGCAGGAGGGGGAGGGAGGAGAAGGGAAAGGGGATGGGGAAGGAAGGAAGGAAGGAGAAGAGGGAAGGAAGGAAGAAGGCAGGGAGGGAGAAAGAGGGAGAAGGGAAAGAAGAAGGGAAAGGGGATGGGGAAGGAGGAAGGAATGAAGGAGAAGCGGGAAGGAAGAAGGGATGGAGGGAGAAAGAGAGAGAGAGAGAAGAAGGAAAGGGAAAGGGAAAGGAGGGAAGAAAGGTAGAGAAGGGAGAAATTAGAGAGGGAGGGGGGAAGGAAAGGGAAAGGAGGGAAGAGAGGGAGGATGGGAGAAGGAAGGGAGGGGGAGGAAAGGGAAAGAAAAAAAGAAGGAAAGGGAGGAGGGGAGGAGAGAGGAATGAAGGAAAGAGAAAGGGAAGAGGAAAGGAAGGAAGGAGAAAAGGGATGGAAGAAAGAAGGGTGGGAGGGAGGGAGAAAGAGAGAGTGGGGAAGGAAAGGGAAAGGAGGGAGGGTAAGGGAGAAAGAAGTAACGAAGGGAGGGGGATGATGGCAGGGGAAATCTCTGGAATCAAGAGATTTTAAGTGGAAAAGTCCTGCCATCAGACACATTAAACAAATCATCTGTGGGGCTCTTATTTCGGAAATTAAGTACTCTGCCTGTCTGATGCTTGTCTGCAGCAGAGAGCCATCCTTTCAAAATTACAACAAGAAAAGTGTCTAATGATCTGTGCACGGACGCAGCTGAACGGCTGCACCCGACTTTACTCCTTTGTCGATGTACCAACAGAAATGTGTTTGGGGCCCAGTAAAGTGCAGCTCATCCCCTTCCTCCCCCTTCAACCTGCCCCCCCCCAATAGATGGCAAGTTTTCAGTTGCAGCCGCTTAATTATTCATTAATTGTTAACCATCAATTGGCAACAAGTAGGCTGTGTGTGTGTGTGTGTTTGTACAGCAATGGGAAAGTTGATACCCCCAAACTACCCCATTTCTCCACTACCCTCTGTTCCCTTCAAGCTTTCTATAGATCACCAGACTGTTATGGTGTTTGGGATTTGATGAAGTCTTTGGAAGCAATGAAAACAGAAATGTGAGTGCCATAATCCCCCTGTTTCCCCCTTTCCCCCCAGGGGACGGCAAGATTTGGGCTCGTCTCTTTAAGAGACACTCAAAGCCGATATGGAAGGGGGTGACCAGAATATGTGCTTACAAAAGCTCTGGGGAGTCCCCAAACAATTAGAGTAATGAGGGAGATACCAACCACAATCGTCTCTTTGCTCAATTGCAAACCCTTCTTGCAGGAAAATAAACACAACGACGACCGAAGTTGCGAGATTTACGGTTGATCCAAATCCACCTTAAATGTAACCCTGAGAGGTTTGAAGGGGTTGTAATCAGGCAAGGTGGTTTGTGAGATCCTGGTTTGATTTGATTGTGAACGTCTGGAAACTCTAAGGTACTTTAAGTGTACCTTTGTAAGGGGGCGTGCATAAGCGCACTAGTGTGCCTCCTGTCCCCTGTCCTTCTTATCTCATTTATCTTTTCTTCCATACCTATATCTTTCCTACTATTCCTCACTGACTTGTTTTATTTTATTCTTATATCTTCTCCTCTATTCTTTCTTTGATATATGTTACTACATGTATATTCTCTATAACCTACAATGTGTATTGGACTAAACAAACAAACAAACAAACATGGGACTACCTCTGAAAAATGTTCGGGAAACTTCAGATCGTGCAGAACGCGGCGCCGGGCGGAGAGCCATCGTGGGGCTTCCTAGATTCGCCCATGTCTCTGCAACACTCCATGGCCTGCATTGGCTGCCGATCAGTTTCCGGTCACAATTCAAAGTGTTGGTTATGACTTTTAAAGCCCTGCATGGCATTGGACCACACCGCCTGCTACCGCATGAATCCCAGCGACCGATAAGGTCCCACAGAGTTGGCCTTCTCCGGGTCCCGTCGACCAAACAATGTCGGTTTGGCGGGCCCCAGGGGAAGAGCCTTCTCTGTGGAGGCCCCGGCCTTCTGGAATCAACTCCCCCCAGAGATTAGAACTGCCTGCACACTCCTTGTCTTTCGTAAATTACTCAAGACCCATCTATAACGCTAGGCATGGGGGAGTTGATACACCTTTTCCCCAGGCTTTTTTTTATATTTATGTTTGGGTATGTATATGTTGTTTGCTTTTTTAAATATGATAGGGTTTTATGTGCTTTTTAATATTAGATTTGTTTTCGCTGGAATATTGTTTTTATTATTGTTGTGAGCCGCCCCGAGTCTTCGGAGAGGGGCGGCATACAAATCTAATGAATTGAATTGAATTGAAATAAATAAATAAATAAACAAGTAAATAAATAAATAAATAAATAAATAAATAAATAAATAAATAAATAAATAAATAATGTGGTTAATCCAGTTTTTATACTTGCACAATTCCTTGAACCTCAATGGCTAGATCTGCATAACATGCTAAGTCTCTCTCCACACCCAAACACACACGAAGGTTGGTGACAACTGTTTCATTTAACAATAGTTTGAAGGTACATTGATCTCAGAATGTACCTTCCTTGTGACCCCATCCTTGAAGTTATGACTGTCACACCACTCTTGGGGTGGGTGGGTCACAGGATCACAATTCAGATGCTTGCATTTATCACAGTCCCCATGGATGGGGATTTTCAAAGTAAACCCAAAGGATTGGACATTAAGGCCGGAAAAGATGGATATGTACAGGGCAGAGGAGATGATTAGTGACCGTGTTATACTAAAATAGGCAGTTGAAGAAATCTTGGATGCATCTGTTCTTTTCCTGTGGACATACTCACCTTCCTCCTCCCTCCCAACTCACAAGACCCACCCAGTCTTCATTGAGAATAGCTTTGGTGTCCATTCCGTAAGTACAACCTTCTAGAAGTTTGAGTTTGGTGGCTTCAACGACATATCATGCAGTTTTCAATGGCAACTTTTTTACCTAGAGGAGGGGTGTCCAACCTTGGCAAGCCTGGGGAATTCTGGGAGTTGAAGTCCACAGGTTTCAAAGTTGCCAAGTTTGGACATCTCCGACATAGGCCTTTTCCAAGGTGCAACTTCCCATCTAACCTAAAGCTCTAGCATTTCTTGATGACTTCCCTAAATATGCCCGTGTCACATCAACACTCCGCAGTCTGCATTGGTTGCCGATCAGTTTCCGGTCACAATTCAAAGTGTTGGTTATGACCTATAAAGCCTTTCATGGCACCAGACCAGAATATCTCTGGGACCGCCTTCTGCCGCACGAATCCCAGCAACCGATTAGGTCCCACAGAGTGGGCTTTCTCCAGGTCCCGTCAACTAAACAATGTCATTTGGCGGGATCCAGGAGAAGAGCCTTCTCTGTGGCGGCCCTGGAACCAACTCCCCCCAGAGATCTGAATTGCCCCCACCCTCCTCGCCTTTCGTAAGCTCCTTAAAACCCACCTCTGCCGTCAGGCATGGGGGAACTGAGATAGTTTTTCCCCTTAGGCCTCTACAATTTATGCATGGTATGTCTGTATGTATGTCTGGTTTTATAATAAGGGTTTTTTAGTTGTTTTAGTATTAGATTTTTACATGCTGTTTTTTATCACTGTTGTTAGCTGCCCCGAGTCCACAGAGAGGGGCGGCATACAAATCAAATAAAATAAAATAAATAAATAAATAAATAAATAAATAAATAAACAAACCAACCAACCAACCAACCAACCAACAAACAAACAAACAAACAAACAAATAAAGTACCAACTAACTCTGAATCCTTTTCTTTTCAATGTCAGCCAAGGATAAAAACTCTTCTGTAGATCAAAAAATAAATGCTTGGAAGCTAAACAACAAGGATCAAACAAGGGTTGGACTAGATGACGTACAAGGTCCCTTCCAACTCTAGTAATCTAATCTAATCTAATCTGCTAACCTCTTCCCAATTCATCCTCACTAATGTGTACTATTATCCGGCTACTTTATAGACCTTCCTTTCACCAAAAGGATTTATCAGCATTATTTCACTTAGCAATTTGCCTTACGTAAATTCTCCAGAAAGGCTGGAGAGATTATTCAATTCTTTCCCCAAAGTTAGCTCTTCTCCCCTTGATGAAGATGGAGGGATGGAGCAGGAAATCAAGATAATGTGGGGTTTTGAGTAGGGAACACAAAATTTCAAAGCAACTTTTCCACTCCATCTAACAATAATAACAATAATAACAATAATAATAATAATAATAATAATAATAATAATAATAATAATAATAATAATTTATTAGATTTGTATGCCGCCCCTCTCCAAAGACTTGGGGTGGCTCACAACAATAATAAAAAAAATATTATAGCGAAACAAATCTAATATTAAAAAAGAAGCATATAAAACCCTATCATATTTAAAAACCAAACAACACATACATACTAAACATAAAACATAAAGAGCCTGGGGAAAAGGTGTCTCAACTCCCCCATGCCTGGCAGTATAGGTGGGTCCTCCTTGGAAGGGAAATAAAGTTAGTTTTCTTCTCCTTTTTCTTCAATCTTCAGAAATTTTAACTTCTGAGCAAGTAGGGAGATAGAGAGACACACACAATCTTTCAGGCTTCTGCTTGGTTCCTTCTACCGATATCTAGACTCGGATTTTTTTTGCCAGCACTCGTTTCCTCTCTCACCCAAGCACCGTCCCTGCCTCTATTCCTAAAAAGGTCCCAGTGGATACACTTAGCATCTTAATTGGCTGTACAGCTGTTTTATGTGATGGCGGAGGAAGAAGGGGAGGCAAACTCATTTTTATAAAGGGTAGAGAGAACATCATTTGTAGCAATTATTCTCAAATTGAAGTGAAGAAAGCTGTCATTCCTGCATTTATTGTTTCTTCTCCCATGTATGGTTGTTGGTGTTTTCCTTCACATGCTGGGGATGGTGGAATATCACACAAGCCCCCTGTCAAGAGAGATATTCAATAAACACTTGACACCCAAGTGCAAGAATACATGGCCTGTGGCAAATATGAATTATTCAGCCAGAAATCAAGATAATTTTGCTTCTCACTTAAGAAACAGTCCCTTCTTTTCTTCCTTGCCATACTATTTCTTTCTTCCTTTATCTTTCTCTTTCTCTTTTGCCTCTTTCTGTCTATCTTCTTATTCCTTTTACTAACCCCGGTAAATGTAATTATAATGATAGATAGATAGATAGATAGATAGATGATAGACAGACAGACAGACAGACAGAGAGAGAGACAGACAGACAGACAGACAGACAGAGAGACAGAGAGAGAGAGAGGGAGGGAGAGAGAGAGAAAGAGAGAGAGAGGATGAATGAAGGGGAAAAGGGAATTTGATTTCTTGATCTGTGCCTGCATTTGATCATCCACAGCAAAAAGCATCACGAGCTAAAAAAAGTTCAGAAAAATAGGCAAATGTTATGGATTGATACAGATACAAATTGACAGAGTTGTAAGGGACCTTGTAGGTCATCTAGTCCAACCCTCCCCCCAAGCAGACACTGCCTACACCATTTCTGACAGATGGCACTCCAATCTCTTCTTGAAAGCCTGCAGTGGTGAAGCACCCACAACTTCTGAAGGCAATTTCTGTTCCATGGGTTGATTGTTTTCACTGTCAGAAAATTTCTCCTTATTTCCAGGTTGAATCTCTTCTCTTTCAATTTCCATCCATTATTCCTTGTCTAGCTTTCAGTTGCTTTGGAAAATAGCTTGATACCCACCCACCCTTTTTCTCTGTGGCAGCCCCTCAAATATTGGAAGACTGCTTATCTTGTCTCCCCTGGTCCTCCTCTTCACTGGACTAGCCATGCCCAGTTTCTGCACCTGTTCACCATATGTTTTAACCTCCAGTCCCCTAATCATCCTGGTTGCTCTTCTCTTCCGGAAGGTGCTAAAAACCTGGTTCTGCCAGAGGGGAACCCACAGCAGGATGGAGTCCATTAAATGTCATCTGCTCTTGCTGAGATGGAGGGGTAGGAGGTGAGGGGTGATTTTGTTATAGTGTACTATATTAATTTATTTGATTCTTTTTGTTAGCTTTTATTGTGTTAAACCTTGAGTCACCAATAGGCAAATAGGTGGCAATAAAAATTCAATCAATCAATGTTTTCATTGTAGTCCAAGATGCTGACTTTATACCATACATAAACTTATACATAACCTACATGAACTATACATGGCTTAATACTATTCTATACATATGAAGAAATCAGATTTGAACAAGTCCTTGCTTTTCCAAAAATGTCCATCTTATAAGCAGCTGCTAAGTTATTTGGAAGTTTTAGTCCCAATTTCTTTTAAGTACCAATAAGAATATACAGTATGATTGAAACAAATATCTTACAGAAGTGATATACAGTGGTACCTCATCTTACGAATGCCTCTTCTAACGAACTTTTCAAGATACGAACCCGGTGTTTAAGATTTTTTTTGCCTCTTCTTCCGAACTATTTTCACCTTACGAACCCAAGCAGCTGCTGCTGGGATGAAGGGGTTTCTTTTTCCCCCCTTTTTTGAAGAAAGAAAAGGGAGGGGCTGCTTGGAGTAGGAAAGATTTTGCAGAGAACAACGTGCTTGCAAAGGCACTGAAAGGGTGTCTTTTTAAGAAAGAAAAGGGAGGAGCAGCTTGGAGGAGTAAAGATTTTGCATGCTTGCAAAAGCACTGAAACGGTGTCTTTTTAAGAAAGAAAAGGGAGGGGGCAGCTTGGAGGAGTAAAGATTTTGCATGCTTGCAAAGGCACTGAAATTGTGTCTTTTGAAAAAAGAAAATGGAGGGGCGCCCCCCTTGCCTTTCTTCCTTCCCACTCACCCTTTAGCCTAGCCTTGCTTCTTCCACCCGCCCCCTTTAGCTGCTCCTCCCTGCCCTCTGTTCACCTCCCTTCTAAAGTTTGGGATTTTCCTGAAAGATTTGCACGCATTATTTGCTTTTACATTGATTCCTATGGGAAACATTGTTTCCTCTTACGAACTTTTCACCTTACGAACCTCCTCCTGGAACCAATTAAGTTCGTATGATGAGGTACCACTGTACTATATTTATACGCAAGGAAAAGTAGTTTGCCTTTCCTCTATATAATTTACCAACAAAATGGGAAAGTTGTTTGACATGAGTTGAGAATGCAGCATTGGAGATAGATAATTTTTTCCCCTTTTATTAAATTGCTTTTGGGAATCCATCTTAAATCCAGATGTTTTTTCTAACATCATGCTTTCTGGGTGATTAACTTTACACAGGACACTCAATCTATGTTATCCAATTGCAATTCCTGTGTCCCATACGGACATAATGAATTGTATTATGGGTTATGTGATGTTCTAGTTCACATTAGATACTAAAGGTCCATTTTAACCTGGTTTAGCATTTTGAGTAGACTCAGCAAATATGCTGGACTCCATCTCTCACAGATCCCAACAAACACAGGTAACTAGTGAGCAGTATGGTCGGGCGGTAGGAAAAGCAAGTAGGATGCTTGGCTGCATAGCTAGAGGTATAACAAGCAGGAAGAGGGAGATTGTGATCCCCTTATATAGAGCGCTGGTGAGACCACATTTGGAGTACTGTGTTCAGTGTACATTTGGAGTACTCAGTTCAGCTCTGGAGACCTCACCTACAAAAAGATATTGACAAAATTGAACGGGTCCAAAGACGGGCTACAAGAATGTGGAAGGTCTTAAGCATAAAACGTATCAGGAAAGACTTAATGAACTCAATCTGTATAGTCTGGAGGACAGAAGGAAAAGGGGGGGACATGATCGAAACATTTAAATATGTCAAAGGGTTAAATAAGGTTCAGGAGGGAAGCGTTTTTAATAGGAAAGTGAACACAAGAACAAGGGGACACAATCTGAAGTTAGTTGGGGGAAAGATCAAAGGCAACATGAGAAAAATATTATTTTACTGAAAGAGTAGTAGATCCTTGGAACAAACTTCCAGCAGACGTGGTTGGTAAATCCACAGTAACTGAATTTAAACATGCCTGGGATAAACATATATCCATTGTAAGATAAAAATACAGGAAATAGTATAAGGGCAGACTAGATGGACCATGTGGTCTTTTTCTGCCGTCAGTCTTTTATGTTTCTATGTTTCTAGTGATTGGAAGCGCATGGAATAATTATCAATTTCATAGCAAGGCATTATAGGTGATCCCAGCTGCCTCATTTTCCTAGAAATTGTTACAAGATTGTCAGTATTTGAGAAGCTATACATTTGTAAGGTGTACTGATATGCAGTTTTTAGACCTTATAAAATATTTTGATATAGACTTAGCCATTATTATTTCGTGCTGCCCTTCATAAAACCAGTGTTTTTCATTTATGCTGAACTCAAATCTCCCATCATGTATAGCCAAGGTAATAATGGTGATTGAGAGAGTTATTTGGCTGGCTAAATATCGATTGCCTTTCTGATTGCTCTTGGACCTTTGACCTTTCTCTGATCCCTTTTGAGTTCCGTTCCCATTTTAGAGCTGCTTTAAGTAAGCTCTTCCTGGATGAGTTACTATTTTTGTTTTTTTAAATAATTTGTATTGAGCAATTTAAAAAAAACAAGAAACAACAAAAAACCAGAAAATAATAGAGAAAAAGGGAAAAGAAAAAAAAAGAAAGAAGGAAGGAAAGAAAGAAAGAAATACAAACTTACAAAATATACATACATATATTCAAAATCCAAACACAAAAACCAATACAACTACATCAACGTTACAAACAGAATGAGTTATTACTTTTGGATGGATGGGGGTAAATGGGGCAAAGCGTTCAAGTTAGCATCAGGGTGCCATCCAAGTTGGCTTCTCTGCATTTCCTTCACTTGTACAAATCCCTGAAGTAATGCATCTTTTTATTTATGAATTTAGATGCAGAAAAAAATGCAAAGGAATGTTGTAAGAAAAAGAGCCTGGAATGTGTTGTGGTTAGCTCTGGCCCAGCTCCTGCCCCAAGGACTGTGGATGTGGGGGAGACATCCACATGCTGCAGGCCTGTTTTGCCCCCGGTGGAATCTGCTGATGAAGGCTCCTCTGACCAAGAAGACATGAGTGACAGGGATGAGGAGAGTGTGGCAGACAGCTCAGAAGGAGAACAATTATCTAGCTCCTCCGTGGATTCAGAACAAGAGTTAATGATACAGCCACGCATGCGGAGAGCGATGAATAGGCAACAACAACTGAGAGATTATTATCAAAGAAAATGAGGCCACCTGTGGTTGGGTGGGGCTGTGGTAATTAGTGAGGCTGTTATAAATAGCATCCTGTGGGTTTGGCCATTGTGGAGGATTATCTGATCGTTGTGTTTCATGACTGCTTTACTGACTTTGACCTTTTGTGTGCTGATTTCCCCCCGCTTTGAAACTAAACCAGAGCAAAGTGTGTTTCACTTTGTGAAAGAAGAAGGACTGTGAATTGCCTCACAGCTGCAAGCTAAGTATCACAGAACTGATAAGGGACTTGTACCAATTACCAGTTTGTTTGGAGATCAGTGCTCTTTGCTATACCAAAAGAGGGCTTAGTTTAAGTGAATTTTCATTATAAAGAACATTGTTTTGAATTTTCAAGCGTGTGTGTGTGTCTGAAATTTGTACCTGTGAATTTTTGGGAGGAGTGTACCAGAGAGCCCGACATAACAGAATGTATCCACCCCAGTTAGGAAATTTATACAGTCCGTAAAATCTGAAAATTCCAACTTGAAAGTTCAGTGAGTACACAAAACGCATCCATTGTATTTATGTGTGTTTTGCTGATCTCCATCAACCACAGTTTTACAGCTCAGTCTGTCTTCGTTGCTGAAATTTGTTTGTTCAACTAAAAAGGGTTTCAGCATTTCTTCCCCTTCATTTTTCCCCCTCTTCTTCTCTCTCATTTCTAGTGCCAGGGTTTCCATCTCCCTTATTTTCTCCTGAGTAGCCATTGTTGGCAATGCTATATTGTTTACAAAATTGGGGACTGGCTGTCAGCCAATTGGAGCCGAGAAGCTTGGAAATAATAGCCCAGGCGCCAGCCATTAGCAGGGAAGGCAGGTTGTTGGTGATGTCACATCTCGGAAAGCTAAAGAGGAGGAACAGGAAGAGGACGATCTGACATAAATTTGGAAACAAACATGAAAATGTACGCCCATGCAGAAATTGGGGCCCCATACCAGATAGTCTGCAACAGACAAATTAAGTGTGTAGGGGGTATCATGACAAAAATGTGATGCAAGTTAGGCTGCCATTTTTCTGAAATGGTGTAGGGTGCTTGAGTGGAGTGTAGTGGGGCTTGAGTGGAGGTTGGACTAGATCAGTGGAGGTTGGACTAGATCAGTGGGACTAGATCAGTGATGGCAAACCTTTTTTTCCCCTTGGGTGTAGAAATAGCATGCACACAAGCTATTGCACAAATGCAAGTGCCCACACCCATAATTCAATGTCTGGGGAGGGCAAAAAACAGCTTCTCCTACAGGCTGGAAATGGCCTGTTTCCCAACTTCTGGTGGGCCCAGTAGGCTCATCCCCAGGCTCCAAAGGCTTCCCGAGAGCCAAGGAAGGGTAAAAATGCCCTCCTCCATCTCCCCAGAGGCTCTCTGGAAGCCAACAACACCCTCCCAGAGCCTCTGTGTGAGCCAAAAATCATCTGGCTGGCACACACATACACCCTGGAGCTGAGCTAGGGCAACGGCTCACATGCCAGCAGATATGGCTCTGTGTGTCATCTGTGGCATCCATGGCATAGGTTCACCATCACTGGACTAGATGATCTATGAGGTCCCTTCCAACTCTAACAATCTGTAATTTGTAATTTAAGAAACTGAAAAAATAAGGCAGGTGAGAGGTCAGTGTTATTAGCGAGTCAACGTCCACCTTCAATGAATAATACTACAGAAGAGGAGACCATACCCCTTAAATGGGCATTTGCTGAAGCTACAGAAAGGATGGAAGAAGACTCACAGGGAGTCCTTGATTTACAACCATTCATTTAGCAAGTGTTTGAAATGACTGGAAAAAAGTGACTTCTGGTCAGTTCAACAGCCCTGCAGTCATGGGATCAAAATTTGGGCACTTAGCAATTGCCCGGTAAAAATTTACAATGGTTGCAGCATCTCGGAATTCTGCGATTGTCATTCTCTGCTTTCCCAACCAGCTTTTGACAAGCAAAGTCAACAGCACTGGATTTGTTTAATCACCACTTAGTCCATTTAACAACTGCAGTAATTTTCTGGACACCTCTGGGTGAAAAAAGAGATTGTAAAATTGGGTCTGTCTCACTTAGCCACTATGTTACTTAGCAACAGAAGTTCTTGTCCCAGTTGAAGACTATCAATGTCCAAATGGTACTGAAGTACATACACATACACATACACAGCAGCAGCTATAACTAGCATATAGTTGAGATGAGGATGTTAGGAGTTTATGGCTCAATCACCGTCAGAGAGCTAAGATTCCCCCTATGTCTATGCTGCAAAACGATATTGGTTTTTTACTCACTCATTGTCATGACCATCTGCAAATGAATCCCAAGAAATGCAGTTTGGTACCTCAGAATTTCGAAGTCACTTATAACCAATTGAAGACTAGTTCTGAATAAAGTTTGTAGGTAGCGCCTGAAAGAGAAGTGAAATCAAGACCAACTCATTTGAAAAGTCAGCACCTTGGACAGCTCCATGGGAATATCACCTCAGCTCCGAAGAAGAGTAGACTGATGATGTTCCAAGCATGGATTGGAGCTGATGATGGATGGATCTACAGTAGCCAGCATTGCAGTCGAGATGTCTAGCACTTTCTCTTTTAGGAAGTCTCTTCTGCTGTGCAGGACCGCTTCCAAGTGTCAAAATACAAAATGGGGGCTTTACTGTCCCATCAGAGCTATTGTAAGTTTATCAACATTTCTCCTATTATTCGGAACACGATTTTGGCTATGAAATTTGTAAAATTTATTTTGTTTAAGTCTGGGGAGTAAATGATCCATAAGTACAATTTGGATCAAACTGTTCCAAGTTCAACTGTCTCAGGCATTCTCAGAGACGCCAAGCTGCTTCTGTATATTATGCCATGAGAGCCAACTCTGGAAAGAACCAGTTTGATATAATGTTTAAAAGCATCAGGCTGGAAGCAGGATGACTGTGAGGTCTAGTCTGATGGGTGACCTTGGGCCTATCATTCTCTCTTAGCCCTAGGAAGGAGGCAAGGGCAAACCATTTCTGGAAAACCCTTGCCAACAAAACTGAAGGTCCAGGTAATTGCTAGGAGTCAGTTCTGACTTGAAGGCAAACGACTTTGGACCTTCCTTGTCTTTAGCAGGTCTAGCCATCCATGGGAATAAAAGCCCCAGAGATAGCCTGATGCCAAGGGAAAGAAGAAGTGTGAATTCAAAATTCAACAGTGAAATATTTAGTAGGTCCTAGTTAAAGAATTGCTAAGCCCTAGAGGATTGAACTGTATGTGATTGTCATGGGCCTCATCTGTCTTGAGTAGCTCTCTTTTACCCCATGTTTTGAGTTGTCCCTCAGGTCTTTCTTTCTCAGACCTCCATCTTCCCACTTCCTACCATGGAGGAGGGGATGTGTGTTCCAGAAGCAGAGAAAAACCAATTGCTGTTTGAAGAAGGAGATGGTTTAATAACATCAATATGCATGAGGCAAGGAGAAGGGGTATCCTTTGCATTAAATATTTACCATTCAAGCCTGGGACTGCCTTCTAGGAATTAAAAAGTCCTGATATAATTGCTGAAAGGGGACCCCGGAAACAAGGCAGGAGAGGAGCACAAACTCCTGCATCTTCATCCCCCCAGGACCCACCACCTCCCACTCCCACATACCTCTACTGGGAAAGCAAAATTGTGCAATCTGCATCCCCTCCAGAAGAGGTCTGGTTCTGTTGTCTGGAGAAGATTCAATTCAATTCAATGTATTAGATTTGTATGCCGCCCCTCTCTGAAGACTCGGGGCGGCTCACAACAATAATAAAAACAATATTCCAGTGAAAACAAATCTAATATTAAAAAGCACATAAAACCCTATCAAATTTAAAAAAGCAAACAACATATACATACCCAAACATAAATATAAAAAAGCCTGGGGGAAAGGTGTCTCAACTCCCCCATGCCTGGTGGTATAGATGGCTCTTGAGTAATTTACGAAAGACAAGGAGTGTGGGGGGAGTTGATTCCAGAGGGCCAGGGCTGCCACAGAGAAGGCTCTTCCCCTGGGGCTCACCAAAAAACATTGTTTGGTCGACAGGACCCGGAGAAGGCCAACTCTGTGGGACCTTATCGGTCACTGGGATAGCAGGCGGTTCCGGAGGTACTCTAGTCCAATGCCATGCAGGGCTTTAAAGGTCATATGTCCTATTGCTCATCAAAACAACTGAGAAAGTTTTTAAGCTGTCTCTCTTGATTGAGAAGTTATACTATCTGTCCAAATCTCTGTAGGTCCATTAGATGCAAATCAAGAGTCTTATAAATGCTTGGGTTCATTGGAAAAGATTCTACTACACTTGTTTTGATTTAAGACAACTTATTCTTTTCTACGGACTTCCTTTAAATACTTTTGTGACCACAGACCATGGCCATGAACCCTCAAGTCATAACTCAATATTTAAGTCTAAAATTTCTTCAAGCCTTTTAGGGCCCCTGTGACAATATTGAGGTCCTCCAGAGGTCCACAGGTTGAAATCCACTGATCTAAGACTTTGGGATGTGCAGAATTCAGAGCATTATAATTCATGGTGCATTTTATATTTAATCAGTTGGGTTACTTATTTTTTTAACATTGTATATCAGGAAGAACTAACAATATACTGTATATCAGCCTTCCAAAAACATCATAGAAAAAGGACCTACACTTTAGATACAGTATCTAGAAAGTTAAAATGAAAAAAAAGACCAATTCAAAAGCATCATATTTATTGTTTGGTTCATTTTCTATTTACCTTTTCTTTTTTTCTAAAAGAAAGAACCTGTCTAATTCTCCTCTCAATTATCTTCTGCTTCCACTTGGTAATGCTGGCACCAAATGGATATAATTGTTTAAACTTTATAATTTTTTTTAGAAAAGTAAACAGATAACATTTAAGAGCTTTCTCCTGGGAATAAGGAGGAAGAGAGGCAAGATGTGGAAAAGGGCTGGTGTAGATTCTGCATAAATTGCCTTCAATCCAAAAGGCGGAATCTCTAAAGGCCAGGCTAGGGAGATTTTTCACACACTTTCTGCAAAATCCATTCAAAAGAAAAGTTGCCAGAGCTTAATCATAGTTACTTACCTGTATAAAGCCAACTTCTAATAGTGGAGAGAGAGACAGTTTGCTATAAGGCATAAAGCTAGAAGTGGGGAGACTATGAGTTCTAGTCCTGCCAAGAAGAAGAAGAAGAAGAAGAAGAAGAAGAAGAAGAAGAAGAAGAAGAAGAGGAAGAGGAAGAGGAAGAGGAAGAGGAAGAGGAAGAGGAAGAGGAAGAGGAAGAGGAAGAGGAAGAGGAAGAGGAAGAGGAGGAGGAGGAGGAGGAGGAGGAGGGAGATGGAGAAGGAGGAGGAGAGGAAGAGGAGGAGGAGGAAGAAGAAGAAGAAGGAAAAGGAGAAGAAGAAGAGAAGGAGGAGGAAGGAGAAGGAGAAGAAGAAGAAGAAGAGGAAGAAGAAGAAGAAGAAGAAGAAGAAGAAGAAGAAGAAGAAGAAGAAGAAGAAGAAGAAGAAGAAGCAGAAGCAGAAGAAGCAGCAGCTTTTAAGTCAACTTTAAAAAAAGGAACTTTCATACTTTGGTTCCAAAGTATATTTTTTTTCAAAATCAACACACAAATAAACACACACACGCACACGCACAAACACCAAACAACAAAACAACATTTTCTTACTTGCTTCAGCTTTAACCTTTGGACTCTGCTTGTTAGACGTCTGCCAGATTTCGCAGGAAAAAAAAAACGGTTGCTGCTGTTGTGGTTTTTTCAGGCACCAAGACTGGGGTTAAGGAGGCCACATTTGGACCATTGGACTGCCGGTTGTCTGCGCTGCTAAACTTGGTTGTAATAGGTTCCCTTTCCTGTGACTGGCCAAGCAGAGACATTTTCTATGCAGAACCGTCTACCTCTTCAGTTGAGATGAGGGAGCCGTACTTTTTTTTGCACAAGGCAGCCTATGAAATATTTAGCGGGCCGCCAAAGGCAATTACATTAGAGAAGCTAGTTAAACACCCCTTAGCCGAGGGCACCCTCACCCCCCCCCCCCACCTGCCATGTAAATCAAACAAATTGGACTCTTTTCACTATCAACACACATTATTTTATTTACAATAAATAATTTAGCCTTTTTTTTTTAAAGCGAGGACCTGTTTTGCCCCATCTGTAAATTTTCCTCCTCGTTTTCGTGCAGTTTCGTGTTCTTTGCAGAGAGTTCACAGAGTCATGGATCCTAGTTTTCGTCCATAATGCAGGTGGTGGGGTTGGGGGGAAAGAGAAAGAGAGAGATTTACTGCCTGAGTGATCCTTTAAAAGATTCCTATTTCTTAATGGAAGGGAGAGCTATGTTCGCTCCAGAAATTCACCAAGTTGTCCATGCAGGATTAATGCTAAAGGAAGAGGCAATTCACCTTGTTAATTGTCCCCTCTGGCATCTTGGGTGGGTGGGGGGCTGTATATTTCCCCCTCATTAAGAGTCACAAGATGGAAGATTTGTTTTGAAAGGAGGGGTTTGCAGATGGGATTATTCCTTAACTTCTCCAGGGTTTTTTTTAAAGAATGTTCTTCTTTTTGTAATCCATCATCCACAGAAGATCACTCGTTAGTATGGTAAATTTCAGAGATGGGATCCAGCAGGTTTTGACCAATTCGGGATAACTGGTAGAGGAAATTTTGAGTAGTTCAGAGAAATGGTAAATACCACCTCTGGTGGTCCCCATCCCATCTACTCTGTTCCTCCCGAGTCTCAGCTGATTGGGGGAAAATGGGGATTTTCAATGGGGAACATTCCCTTTGAGTGGGGAGGGAATGGAGATTTTACAGTATTCTTCCCCTGCCACGCCCATCACCCACGCCCACCAAGCTGCACCCATCATGCCACACCATACCCACCGAACCGGTAGTAAAAAGTTTTGAATTCTACAGCTCTCAACCTTCAAATAGGCTTTAAAATATCAAACACGTCAACTGTGTTCTACCCATTCATTTTTACATTCAAACAAGAGAAGATACCCAAAGCCCTCTAAATGTTGGGAAGATCATCTCACATCAGATCCAGCCTGCCTGATCTATAGATAAATAACAAAGTTAGCTGATGATACCGCAAACCATCTGCAGGGCA
Organism: Erythrolamprus reginae; assembly: GCF_031021105.1. NCBI lineage: Eukaryota > Metazoa > Chordata > Lepidosauria > Squamata > Dipsadidae > Erythrolamprus > Erythrolamprus reginae. The sequence continues at coordinate 40,487,176 of NC_091957.1, forward strand.
CCATATTGTTTGGCTTTCTATAGAACGCGGCTGCGAGAGCCATCATGGGGCTTCCCAGATTCGCCCACGTTTCTGCAACACTCCGTGGCCTGCATTGGCTGCTGATCAGTTTCCGGTCACAATTCAAAGTGTTTGTTATGACCTTTAAAGCCCTACATGACATTGGACCAGAATACCTCCGGAACCGCCTGCTACCGCACGAATCCCAGCGACCGATAAGGTCCCACAGAGTTGGCCTTCTCTGGGTCCTGTCAACTAAACAATGTCATTTGGCGGGCCCCAGGGGAAGAGCCTTCTCTGTGGTGGCCCCAGCCCTCTGGAATCAACTCCCCTCGGAGATTAGAACTGCCCCACCCTCCTTTTCTTTCGTAAACTACTCAAGACCCACCTATACCACCAGACATGGGGGAGTTGAGACACCTTTCCCCCAGGCTCTTTATATTTTATGTTTGGTATGTATGTGTTGTTTGGTTTTTAAATATGATAGGGTTTTAGTTATTTCTTTTAATATTAGATTTGTTTCGCTATAATATTGTTTTTTATTATTGTTGTGAGTCGCCCCGAGTCTTCGGAGAGGGGCGGCATACAAATCTAATAAATTATTATTAATAAATTATTATTATTATTATTATTATTATTATTATTATTATTATTATTATTATTATTATTACTTTTAACTAGGAAAATATGGTTGGTTAAATTGGCAGATCTTGCTGAGACGAATAAGCTAAAAGACACTATTCATATTTTTGGTGACTGGAAAACTTTTATGGACTTTTTGCTTAAAAATGAGGGGGGGGGTTGAACCTGTGATTTATTGCTGTGATAAAGCATAAATCATAGAAAGAAGAGTATTATTGGTGTAGCGTAAGAGAGAGTTGAAAATATAATTGTACTTATAACTGCTGTGGTTAATATCAGAAGCCATTTATTTGTATATTTTCCCTTTCTTTTCTACTTTATTTTATTGTTTTATATTTTCCCCTTTCTTCTATTTTTCTTCTTTATGTTAGTTTGCATTAGTTATTAAAATCTTAAAAGAAATCAAGTAGAACAATTAGTTATGTATATTAGTTTCTCTTCAACTGTATTTTTTTAAAAGAATTGTATTCTCACTTCAGTTTGAATCTGCTTTTTTACAGTAAGTGTGCAAACTGTATAGGATGGTTGACAAGTATGTTGAAATGTCTTCTACATAAGTATACAAACGCATTTACATAGAAAATTTTACAAGTGATTGCTATCTATAATTGTAAATATGTATACGTATACGAAAAACTTATTTTCTGTGTCAATCTATTTTTATTTGTTTATATCTATGTTAGTTTTTCTTTTCTTTTCTTTTATGTATATATTCAATAAAGATTATTTTTAAAAAAGTTTGCAACTGTATAAATGTTTTTAATGCATTTTATTTTATCATATCGTTAAAAATTATGCCACCCAGTGTTGTGGTTAGCTCTGGCCCAGCTCCTGCCCCAAGGAATTTGGAGGTGGATGTGGGGGAGACATTCACATGGCGCAGGCCTGTTTTGCTCCCAGTAGAATCTGCCGACGAAGTCTCCTCTGACCAAGGAAGCGTGAGTGACAGGGAAGAGGGGAGTTTGGCAGACAGCCCAGGAGGAGATCAGTCATCTGTATCATCCCTGGATTCTGAACAAGAATTAATGACACATCCACACATGCATAGAATGATGCATAGGAGACAACAACTGAAGGATTATTACAAGAGAAAACGAGGCCACCTGTGGTTGGGTGGGGCTGCTGTAATTAGTGCTACAGATAAAAGTGCAGCCTGGTGTTTTAGCCTCCTGGCAGTTTATCTGATTCATTGTTTTGTCAAGATCGTGGTTTTTGCTCTTCGGGATTGTGTGTGTGGACTCTCTGGACTTTAGAATTGGACTCAATTTCCCAGTTATTGGGTGAGCAATTGGACTGCATTTAATCTGTGCCTTGTGTGTACCAGAAAATCCCTTTGACATTTAAAAAGGGAACTGTTTCTGTTTTTCTGTTTATAAAAACTTTTGGGTTTTCCTTTTATCGTGTGGTGTGTGTCTTCTTGGACTAATTACCCTGTAATTATAGGCGGTTGAGACACGCCGGCAGAACACCCAAACCTCAGGTTGAGTTCTTCTTTTTCTTAACATTCTCTTATTTCTCAACAGAGATGAAGTGGTACTGTAAAGATATTAACCGATTAAGAGAGTTGGAAGGGACCTTGTAGATCATCTAGTCCCACCCTCTGCCCAAGCAGGAGATCCTACACCATTTCTGACAGATGGCAGTCCAGTCTCTTCTGGAAAGCTTTGCAGTCATGAAGTTCCCACAACTTCCAAAGGCAACTTCTGTTCCATGGGTTGATTGTTCTCAGTGACAGAAAATTTCTCCTTATTTTCAGGTTGAATTTCTCCTTGTTCAGTTTCCATCCATTATTCCTCATCTGATCTTCAAGTACCTTGGAAAATAAGTTGACCCCTTCCTCTCTGTGGCAGCCCCTCGATAATCAATTAGGGATAGATTGCAGATGAAAAACACGAAGGGAGAGTAAATGGATCAAGAGGAAAGAGAAGAAAACAGAAGTAAGTTGTGTTTGGGTCAACTTGATTAGAAAAAAGAGATGTATAAACTTCAAGGGTAATGATATTGTATTGATGTGGTGAACAGAAGATGGCTTACAAGGATATACTATAAGGAATGATGTAGTGTAAACTAATGGTAATTGCATATCCTTTTATTATATCTCATGCCTTTCATTTCTTACTTCGTCTTCCATTCTTTCTTTAAAATAAAATAACAGGATGGTAATCAACAAAGCATTATGTGAGTGCCTATAAGGATAGGCAGCTCTTCCTTCCATTCAATCCAGAGAACCATCCACTTACATTTTAAATATTATTTAACTAAAATGATATTTTGGATGCATAAGTCTTCACTGTTCACATCTTTTGATATGTGGGAGAAATCAGTGAAGAGAACTTTGGTGATTAGTTTACTGTTAAAATGGACAAGCCAGTGCAACACAGTTTATTTAACAAACTATCTTCTAAAGTTTATTTATCATTTATTTTATTGTTCATTCATCTGTTTCTTTCTTTTATTATCCATTTTTCTCCTCTCCTCTCCTCTCCTTTTCTTCCTCTCCTCCACTATTTCCCTCTCCCCCTTCCCTCTCCTCTCCTCTTCTCCCCCTCTTGTTCTGTCTGGGTCACTCCAGAAGCCAATACCAACCCAAAAAGAGAAGCCAGACACACTGGTAAAAGGCAAAGGCAGTTTATATAATTCAAGGAAAACACAGGTAACAGAAAATGTCCTTACAAACAGGAAAAACGCTGGAACTTCAAATATATACACGAAGGGAATAGTCCATGAAGCAATACCAGATTCTTGCTGCCAAGACAAAGCTGTAGATAGCAAACAGACGCCTCCCACAAGTCTTCCAGACTGCGAGGCCACAAGCCAAGATCAGAGATGCTGAGAATCAAAACAGGTCACCGCAACTCCAATTGATAACACTCCACATGGCTTCAAGGCCTTGCCTGCCTTTTAAACCTACTGATGAGGACCACACCCAAACCCAGCTGTTTCTAATTCAATGGTGAAAATATTTCTTTAACTGCTCCTTTCGTTGCTCTGAACGTCTCTGTCTCATGTCAATGACAGCTTGTGCGTCATCACCTAATGACTCCAAGCTACTGGCTGGGGAGAGGGCCCCCCCCGGGGCTCTCATGCTGTTCTCCTTCATCCCATTCCTGACTCTCCTCTCCCCCGTCCGACTGTTCAGCCCCCTCCTCTGCGCTGTCCTCCTCCTCCGAGCATGGAGCCAGCAGAGACACAGCTGGTCCCTGAGCAGCCTCAGGCTGAATCACAACACCTCTCCTCCTTTCTCTCCTCTCCTCTCCTCTCCTCTCCCCTTCCCACCCCTTCTCTCTGAGACCCTCTATCCATCTCACTAGGTCTGATAAGATGGACAAACTCCAGGGCCATCCCTTAAGTGTTGTCATTCAATGGAACGTCAGACTTCTTTGTAGTCATCTTTGGAAGACCTTCCCACCTGAAATTCCAGGAGGAATGCCCAACTCTCTTGACCTACTGAAGGTTGTCAAGACCTGGTTCCAGTATTGGACTAAGATAGGGGTTTGAGTCAGCAACTCAAGAGTTTGATTGGTTTGGCTACTGGCGGGAAAGAGAATGATTCACCATTGTTTTCATGGGTTGTCCTGAGCTGTCTAGGATGGCCAGGTGAGACCGGCAGCCATAAACAAACCAACATTGGCTTGGAGAATCCAGGCGCCAGAAAGCAAAGGCAACCAGAAGCAAGAGCCTCGGTGGTGCAGTGGTTAGAGTGCAGTACTGTAAGCCACTTCTGCTGATCACCGGCTGCCAGCAGTCTGGCAGATCGAATCTCAGTAGGCTCAAGGTTGACTCATCCTTCCATCCTTCCAAGGTCGGTAACACGAGGACCCAGATTGTTGGGGGCAATAATCCTACTCTCTGTAAACTGCTTAGAGGGGGTCGGTAAAGCACAGTGAAGTGGTATATAAATCTAAATGCCGTGCTATGCATAACTTTTAGGGCCACTCTTTAAAGCCGAGAGCGGGAGGCTCCCCTGGCCTCTCCCCACCCAGCTTCATCCTTCTTCTCAGAGCTTCCATCGCTCAGCAGCTTCTCCCCCAACCGGCTGGAAGCGAGAAGCTTGCCGTCGGGCCGGAGAGAAGCCAAGATCGGAGCCCCGGAGACGCTTCCCTCACGAAAAGCGGCACCCCCGAAAGGGGGCCGGCCCCGGCCCGCCCTTCCAGCCAATGAGAAGGCGGCCCGCTGGAAAGGCGTGGCCAGGATGCTCCTATAATGTCATTGAGGGTGCCGGAGCGCCCCGGGCAGAGACAATAAGACGCGCCGCCGAGCTGGAGCGGCCACCTGCTCGTCTCCTCCGGTTCTTTCTCGCTGCCGCCGCCGCCTCCCTCGCCGCCACGATGATGTCCATGAACAGCAAGCAGGCGTTCAGCATGCACCCCATCCTGCACGAGCCCAAGTACACCCACCTGCACTCCAGCTCCGAGGCCATCCGAAGAGCCTGCCTGCCCGCCCCGCAGGTGAGGAGAAGCGCGCGCGGGGGGGGTGGGGGTGGAGAGGTTGGGGGGGGTTTCAGGCTGGCCCGGTTGGGTATCCTCGCCCCCTCCCCAAGGTGGCCCCCGGGAGAGCTGCAAGCGCTCCCCTCCCTCCCAGATCCCAGAGGAGAAAACCAAGAAGGAATCGAAGGGGGCTTCGGACCGAGCTTCGCAGATCCCACCCGGGGGAAATCTCCAGGGATTTCCGCGGGATGCAGACAGCACCGGCTAACCGCCCACCCCAACCCCGCTGCCACACCAAATAGCATTTACAGTTATATACCACTTCACAGTACTTTGCATCCCTCTCTAAGCGGTTTGCAGAGAGTCTCCACATCGCCCCCAACAATCTAGGTCCTCATTTTACCCACCTTGGAAGGATGGAAGGCTGAGTCAAGGGTGGGAGAGTTCCTAAGTCCCTGTGTAGCTTCTCCTTTGGGTGTGTGTGTGTGTGTGTGTGTGTGTGTGTGTGTGTGAATCGACCCTCGAAGAGAGGCTCGAGACCCGAAAAAGGTCGTGTAAGTCGTTAGACAAATCTCCCCCCCCCTTTATCTCCTGGTCCCTCAAACGCACAACTGCTAAACAACAACCACAACTTCTGCCTCTTTCGAGCTGCAGGACTTTGAAGAGAGATTTTAGTCTCTATAGGGACGCTTCAAAGACAAGGGTGGGGGCGGGTGGGATGGGTTCCGGAAGGGCCTTAGAGAGATTGGTGGTCGCTGGGTAAGAATTGGCTAGGATGAAGACAAGATTCCCCCTGGTCTTTCTGGGTGGCTGCGCATGCTGGGAATTGTAGTCCCGGGATATCTTGGTGGCCCGAAGGGGGAAAGTAACGAGAGAAACTCAGCAGTTGGGGGGGGGAGCGTTCTGAGGATCCCGGATTTTCCCATTTTGGGGTTCACCCCCCCCGCCCCCCCGGCCTGCTGAGCCAGGACGGAGGCAGGGTAGGCAAAAACCGAGGGCTTGGTTGGGAGGTTAACCCTGGCGGTCTCCTGGCGGTCTCCCGGCGCTTCCCCGTCTCTAAGCCCGGTGTCGTCTCTCTTCCCCCTAACCCTCGCAGCTGCAGAGCAATTTCTTCGCCGGCCTGGACGAGACGTTGCTGCGCGGGGCCGAGGCGCTGGCGGCCGTGGACCTGGTCTCGCAGAAAAGCCACCCTTTCAAGCCGGACGCCACTTACCACACCATGAGCAGCGTCTCCGTCTCCTGCACGCCCACCTCCTCCTCCGTCCACCTCCACCCGGCCTCGATGCTCAGCGGCCACGCACACCACGCGCACCCGCACCAGCCGGCCCAGGGCCTGGAGGGCGAGCTCTTGGAACACCTCACCTCGGCCTTGCCGCTGCCCGACGTGGGCGCCGCCTCCGCCCACCCGCACCCCCACCACTCGGCCCACCTGGCGGGCCTCAACGGCCTGGGCCACCCGGCGCACGGGCAGCCACATCTGGCCATGGGGCCCCACCCGCCGCACGGCCTGGCTTCCCACCCCGCCGTCCTGGCGGGGCCCGAGACGGAGACGGACCCGCGGGAGCTGGAAGCCTTCGCCGAGCGCTTCAAGCAGCGGCGCATCAAACTGGGGGTGACCCAAGCCGACGTGGGCTCGGCCTTGGCCAACCTCAAGATCCCCGGCGTGGGTTGCCTGAGCCAGAGCACCATCTGCCGCTTCGAGTCGCTCACCCTCTCGCACAACAACATGGTGGCCCTCAAGCCCATCCTGGAAGCTTGGCTGGAAGAAGCCGAGCGCGCCCAGCGAGAGAAGCTGGCCAAGCCCGAGGCTTACTCGACGGGCGACAAGAAGCGCAAACGCACGTCCATCGCGGCGCCCGAGAAGCGCTCGCTTGAGGCTTACTTCGCCGTCCAGCCGCGACCCTCCTCCGAGAAGATCGCGGCCATCGCCGAGAAACTGGACCTCAAGAAAAACGTGGTGCGGGTCTGGTTCTGCAACCAGAGACAGAAACAGAAGCGCATGAAGTTCTCGGCCGCTTATTGAGGCGCTGCGGACGGGGAAAGGGGTGGAGAGGAAGGGGCGCCCGGCCGCTGCCCGCCTACGCCACGCGCGGGGCCCGGAAGCTCGGACGGTGGGACCCGGGGCCGCTTTCCCTGCCGGCTTTCCAAGGGGGAGGCCCGCTTCCTCTGGTGGGCGCTTTCAGCCACCCCGGACTTTTGGAACCGCCGAGGGCCGCGTGTGGTAGGGCCAGTCCGAGTCCCACGCGAGACCAACCCAACGAAGCAGCGAAAGACGCTCTCTCGTTTTCTAAATCAAAAGAACAAGACGAACAATTCAAAGCGTTATGCCGATGGGGGCAGGACGACCCCCTCCCCCTTCTCTTCCCGGGGGACCCTCCCCCTCCTCACGCCCCTACCGTATTCTTGGTGAGTGGCAAAAGTGGGGCGTCCTCCCCCCGCCCCATGCGTTTATTTTTCTTTCCCACCCCCTTTTTTTTGATCAAACGGAAGGGAGGGGAAAAACTTTCAGTCCTGGAGATCTTAACCCCCTTCCCACGAATTGACCGGAAAAAAGGAGCGCTCCCATCGTTTTAAGCAGAGGTGGACTACTAAGGTGGAACGCTAGCATCCAGAGCCACGGGAGCGAGCACACGGCACCGTTCCACCTTAGCAGCCCACCTCTGGTTTTAACACACCGCACTTACGTGGGGCGAGAGTTGAGTTTTGGACCGCCGTTAAGTACCTAGAAGGCTACATACACCCCGATTTCGACTGAATAGAGATCTTTCCCCCTTTATTTCGGCGGAGGAAAAGAAGAAAGAACGAAAGAAAAAGAGACAAACCATCCAAAACCAGACAAAAAAAAAAGAGGACCTCCTTGACTTCAGCCCACCCCGCCCCGTCTTCCCTCCGCCGCATGCTTCGGGTCTCTCTCTTGCCTCCTCCCTTCTTGACCCTCCCCCTCCGCCTCCTCGCCTGGTTTGCAATAAAGTGTTGTGTTCCTACCTCATCCGTCGAAGCGAGCGAGAGAGAAAGTTACGAGCGAAAGCAAACGGGGCCAAAGAAACCGGCGGCCGGCGCTGCCGCGGGGCAATGCTTTCCCAACCTGGGGGTGGGGGTAGGGGAAGAAGACGCTTTTGGTTGAAACTTTCATTTGACCTTACACGGACGGTGTGAATGGCTGTATAATTTCACTGTAAAAAGGAAGAAAAAAGGTGGGGTGGGAGGGAGGGAGGGAGGGAGGGAGAGGGTGGGAAGGACCGCGCTTTGACAATCAAATTAAAATTCGCGATGGTGATTCCTGAGCCGGTTTTGGAATGCGCTCGATTCTCAACGAGGGAGGCGCGCTTGGGTCTTGAGTCCGCAACCCCCACCCCGCCCGATCGTCAAGAGTCCAATCTTTCTTTCTTTCTTTCTTTCTTTCTTTCTTTCTTTCTTTCTTTCTTTCTTTCTTTCTTTCCTTCCTTCTTTCTTTCTTTCGTCCTTCTTTCCTTCTTTTCCTCCCTCCCTCCCCCCTTTCTTTCTTTCTTTCTTTCTTTCTTTCTTTCTTTCTTTCTTGTTTCCTCTTCATTTTCTTCTCTGCTGCCTTCCAACTTTCTTACATTCTCTCCAGGCACCGGTTTCTTCAGGGAAGGGGGCGGGAGGGGGAGAGGAGAGGGGTGTTTCTTAATTTATACGCCTTTAAAGCAACAAACAAACAAAAAACCCAGCACCCTGTTTGGCAAACTTAAGTTATTTGAAAAATAATAATAATTTAAAAAATCACTTTCTTGCTTGTTTTCCCTTTCGGTTGCTTTATCTAGGGGTGCGCCCTCCATTCCTTTCTTAACCTTTATCTCGTCTTTTTTAAAAACGGGAAAGGGGCTGGAGGGGTGGGTGTTTGTGCGGCTGTGAGAGGAACGCTTTTTTGTGTGTGTCCGTGTATGCTCCAGAATTTCAAAATAAAACACGCACGTTTTACCTCTTCCCGTTCCACGGCTTTGGATCATCCCGGCGAGAAGCGAGCCTTAAAAGGGAAGGAAGGAAGGAAGGAAGGAAGGAAGGAAGGAAGGAAGGAAGGAAGGAAGGAAGGGGAGGGAGCGACATTTTAAAACCCGCTTTCTCTCCCGCCCACACCCCGAGGAACAGTAGAGAGCCGTTTTGTTCCGTGGGACTCTACATTCGTGCGTGGGTTGATCCCCCTTCGTTTCAGTCTTAAGAGATTTGCCTCGAACGAATGCCCTTCAAAAAAGCAATGGGCCCAATATCGCCCTGACCCCACAAACTCCAACGTTCATATAACGCGGTTCACTTAACCCGATCAAGAATAGAATAGAATTTTTCATTGGCCAAGTGTGATTGGACACACAAGGAATTTGTCTAGTGAAGACTTAATCCCTAAATTTAGCATTAAAACGTGGTTGGTTGGCGTGGTTTAGCGAGTTTTTATTTATTTATTTATTAGAGTTGGAAGGGACCTTGTAGGTCATCTAGTCCAACCCCCCGCGCAAGCAGGAGTCCCTACGCTCCGAGTCTTTGAAGAGGGGCGACATTATTATTATTATTATTAATTATTACGCCCTTTCGGACAAACGGCAGTCCGGTCTCCCTTCGAAAGTATCAAATGTTGGAGCTCTCACACCCTCCAATTGCACCCGTTATTTACACCCACCCAGCGGCCTTTGCTACTACTGTGTGTAGCGAGCACGCAGGAAACATCCGGATAGCATTACCCCCGTTGGGTGAACTCTGCCAGTTCCCCGGCCCGAAGTAAGACTCTCGCTTGAGCTGTTCCTAGTTCGCAAATTCCGATAAGAATAACTCGATCCTCTAGTTCGCTGGCTGGGGAATTCTGGGAGTTGAAGTTCAAATATCTTCAAGTTCCCAAGGTAGGGAAACACTAGTTCGAGTTATTCTTATCGGAATTTGCGTCCGGGCGAAAGTTTTGTTTTATTCCCAGACGCCAGTCCTAAGAAGACCACGTTCAGCTGGTAGAAGATGATTAATAATAGCACTTATAACGACCGTTTCTTAGATGACTTTCCCCCTCCCCAGAATCTTAAGGGTTTTTGTTTCTCTGTTGGGGTGGGCTGCGCGTCTGTGATTTATGTTCCTCCCCCCTTCACCCGGCGTTTGAAACCCGTCTGGGATTCCCCGGCCGCTTCTGCAGTTCCGAGGGCGGGGAGAAGGAGCCCCCGAGACACGAGAAATCAACCAAATATTTCATTACAGGCTGTAGATTGAGTTGTCAATATAAGCCTTTGAAGATGAAAATGCTTTCTATTAAAGTGATTCCTGATCAAAAGTAGACAGGCGGGAGAGAGAGAGGGAGAGAGAAAGAGAGAGAAGGAGGAGAGGGGCAGGAAGAGAGAGAGAGAGGAGGAGGAGGGGAGGGAAAGAAAGAGAGAGAGAATGAGGGAGGGAGAGAGATAAAGAGTGCGAGAAGGAGGAAGGGAGAGAGAGAAGGAGGGAAGGAGAAAGAGAAAGAGAGAGAGAAGGGGGGAGGGGAGAGAGAACGAGGGAGGAGGAGAGAGAGAAGGGGAGAGAGAGGAGAGAGAGAAAGAAAGAGAGAAGGAGGAGGGAGAGAGAGAATGAGGGAAGGAGAAAGAGAAAGAGAGAGAGAAGGAAGGAGGGAGGGAGAGAGAAAGAGAGAGGGGGGAGGGAGGGTATGGGGGAGAAAGGGAGAGAGAGAGAGAGAGAGAGGGAGGGAGGGAGGGAGGGAGGGAGGGAGATTTTGTCAGCACAGCGTCCCGCAAACTGCATGGCCCGTCGCATTATAATAGCCCTCATCCCCTGCCCGGACCACCGTGTCTACATCCGAACTTATAATCAGTTTTGCTCTGAATTGGGAAGGTGGGGGGTTTTCAAAGTTCCTTTGAGTGGGCGGAAATAATTAGCTTAAATTAGTTGCAAACAGGTACCCTGCACTTGCAGCCTTCCTACTGCGGAGCGTGGAGGGCCTGCTGGCTGGCTGGGTAGGTGGGTGTGTCTACACACCGTTTTTGCGCTTCAAAAAAAAAAGACTTTTGGATCTCTCTTTTTTTTTTTGCAACAACTCTTGCAGTGCAGGTTACGTCAATCAAAGAACAGAGCTTGGGCCGTTCAGAGTCATCCACCCCACAGTCCATCTGCGCACCTCACCATTTCACTCTTTGTCCCAAGATCAGAAAGAACACACACAAAATCGCCTTAGTGTACGTGTGCATTTATTAAATATCTGTAGAGACCCAGTCGGTAAGTGATGTGGGCGACGTGAGTGGTGCCGGCTGCTGCTTCGACAATGGGCAACTGCCACTCCAGCACGAGGGGATCTGGAAATTCGGGGAAAGTATCCAGAAATGGGGAAAAAAATGTTCCAACGAAACTCACACATCCTGACTCTACAGTGTGTCAATACGGAGTGCTTTTTTGACTCAACCACCCAAATGACCCAACTCTTCTCCCCATGCAGGAGACCACCATCCCCTCCTAAGTCTCCCCCCCTGGATATTTGGAGCAGCTAGTCAACTCCCAAGACCCCTCCGTTGGATTTCTTATTATGGCTGGTGGTTGTCTTATCAGTGGCTCATTCTGGCCCAACAAGGCCACTTACCTTCCGTGGCCTGGAGAGAAAAGGGCAGAGAGACTGCAGAAAGGTGGCAAGGAAGCTTCTGGATTTATCAACAGAGCCCCTGTCGGCTTCCACACTTCCGATGGCTACAAGATCTACTCTAGGCTGAATTGCTGGCGGGAAGGAAATTATTGGTGCCCTGCTCACCTGGGAAGATTAAGCATTGGGTAGGGTAGGTGATGCTCCTGACCATGGCCATCTTCAAGAAAAGGCCTAGCACATTTGAGCAGGAAAATTTAAGAGCAGGACATATTCAACTGGTCTGGGTTGGGACCAGGGGGAAGCAGGTTTTCCATCCATCTAAAACTCCAGGAAAGTCCAAAAAAAAAAAAAAGGCTAGGGTTGAACTACTTTCACAGTGTTGAAAACTGTGTGGTGTGAACCCAAGCAACTAGAACTCTCTCTTGCTCTCCAGTTGTTCTTCTCTTCGTGCCTTAGCTTCTAAGTGGGGTTGTAAACTTCTCCAAGAGTTGCAGACGAGTGTTCATAAAACACGTCTTACTTGATCTCTGCATCAATCCATCTTTCTAAGTGTATAGTATAATTAATCAATCAATCGAGGCTAGCCAAACGGGCTGGAGTCGCACAGGCCACTTATAGCCTCCACACAACCTTACTGTGATCAGCAACGAAACACAAAACATTCAGAAGGTTTGAAAGGTTTTAACTGACCCGTGGAAGCAAGCTGGGAGGTGTTCCGGAGTCCATCGCACCTGACCCTCTGACTGAAAGTAGGTTGGAGCTACAGTGCAGCCCATAAGAAGTCTGGGTCTGAGCTGGATGTCTTTCAGGTCTTAACTCAAAGAAGAAGACAGCCAGGGCAGCCAATCTGTCCCAGTACCCAGCAGTGCCCAATGTAGTGTCCAGTGTAGACCAGGACTGCCCAATCTTGGCAATTTGAAGACTTGACTGGGAATTCTGGAAGTTGAAGTCCACAAGTCTTAAAGTCGCCAGGGTTGGACAACTCTTCGGTTATATTCTAATGATGGACATTTCCACCCATCAGCCTCTCAACAAGCAATGTAGGGGGTGGGGGAACGTCAAACTAACATTCCAGTAGTAAAACTGTGCTTTGGAAAATGAATGTAGGTTCACTAGTACAGTGTTTCCCATCCTTGGCAACTTGAAGATATTTGGACTTCAACTCCCAGAATTCCCCAGCCAGCATTCGCTGGCTGGGGAATTCTGGGAGTTGAAGTCCAGATATCTTCAAGTTGCCAAGGTTGGGAAACACTGCACTAGTAAACGAACTGATCTGAGCAACTGAAGTCTCCATGCTAAGCTTTTTTTTAAAAAAAAGGCAATCATAAAAGGGACCAGAGCCAATGGGAACTAGCCAGGAATCTGTTTGCTTGCGAGCCATGTGAAATATTTAAGAGCTGCAGGATTCTGGTCGGAAAAAGAGGAAACCAGACCACCGGTTCCTTAAAGTGTTGCTTTGTTTAATTAGGGCCTGGTAATGGAATAAAGATGGAGTTGGGAGGGGCAGAAAATAATGACTTCAGTTGGATTTATTTTCATCGGCAGTGAGTTCCACCTCTGAGTTTCCTAGCAATTTCCCCCCTATATCGCTTCTCCACTTGCCCGAAGAATCTCTCTTAAGCAATCTCCTATAACAGAAACACTGAATTAACTGGGACGTAACTTTCAAGTTTCACTGAATTCAAATCTAGGAGATGAAATAATGCCAAACCAGGTTTCTGCAAATATTCACAATTTCTGGCTCCCTACCCCAGCCTTATTTTTCGGGGGGGGGGGGTATCAACTTAGCACACTTTGTATTAAGATGACTTACTGTCACTCCTATCCAGCTCTACCTAACCATTTCTCCTTCCTTAAAATCCCAGGGCATCTCTTGTGGGACCATCCGAGAAATGTTGGGCTGAGTTACATTTTGCAAAACCTTGCAACTAAAGTACCCAGGTTTGCCTTTATCTGCCCTTTCCTATTCCCTTCCTTCCTTTGGTTAACCTGCGGAGGCTTGACGGTGACTAGGGAGCACCTGACCACATCTTCAGGTCAACAAAGATGCTTGAAGGGCAACCAAGATGACTGGGGGACCCGAGGCTAAAACACACGAAGAACAGTTGCAGGAATTGGGAATGTCTAGTCTAGAAAGACTAGGGATGACACGGTAGCAATGTTCCAATATCTAAGGGGCTGCCACCAAAGAGACAGGGTCAACTTATTTTCCAAAGTATCAGAAGGCAAAAGAAGGAGCAATGGATGGAAATTAACCAAGGAAAGAAGCAACCCAGAACTAGGGAGAAATTTCCTGGCAGAACAATTAATCAACTTGCCTCCAGAAGTTGTGAATGCTCCAACACTGGAATATTTTTTTTAAAGAGATTGGTCTGAAATGGTAGGGTCTCCTGCTTCAGCAGGGGATGGGCTACAAGACCTCCAAGATCCTTTCCAATTCTGTAATTCTATTATTATCTAATAAAGTATTAAAATATGCCATTTAAAAGGAACAAGCACGGAACACAGTGCTGAACGAAGCAGCAGCTGTAAACTGACCACCAAGATCTTTTCTAGTTCCAGTGTGGGACACACAGTTTGCTTTTAGGACTCCCTGTCCCATCATCCACTAATGCAAAATGCTGTCACATGAAAAGCACCCCCCATCAGCCCCATCAGCCTTACATAAGCTAATTGCTGGGGAAGGGACAGGGAGTTGTTGGAAATTTGCTCTGAGCAAAATCCCTTTTAGATCTACCATACTTTCACCCAGGGGCCGTTCTGATCCCCTCGTGCTGGATTTGTTTTAGATCAAGCAGGAAGAAATTATTTTTTATATATATATATACATCCCCTTTTCATTATCAGCAAAAAAATATGTGTGATAGATAGATAGATAGATAGATAGATAGATAGATAGATAGATAGATAGAAAGAAAGAAAAATAGGTAGGTAGGTAGGTAGATAGATTTGATAAAATTTGATAAATTTGATTTGATAAATTTTATAAACAAATTTGGGGTTTCTTCTTAAGCTTGACTACCAAGCCACTTTATAGGGGAGACAGCGGCAGAGTGATTGGATAGATAGATGGATAGATAGATAGATAGATAGATAGATAGATAGATAGATAGATAGATAGATAGTGTTGTGTTTGGCTGTGGCCCACGCCGGCAGAATAGATTGATAGATAGATAGATAGATAGATAGATAGATAGATAGATAGATAGATAGAGAAATAAAGATAGATAGATAGATAGATAGATAGAGAAATAGAGAAATAGAGATAGATAGATAGATAGATAACTAGATAGATAGATAGATAGATAGATAGAGAAATAGAGATAGATAGATAGATAGATAGATAGAGAAATAGAGATAGATAGATAGATGGATAGATAGATAGATAGATAGATAGATAGATAGATAGATAGATAGATAGATAGATAGATAGACAGAAAAATAGGTAGGTAGGTAGGTAGGTAGATAGATTTGATAAAATTTGATAAATTTGATTTGATAAATTTTATAAACAAATTTGGGGTTTCTTCTTAAGCTTGACTACCAAGCCACTTTATAGGGGAGACAGCGGCAGAGTGATTGGATAGATAGATAGATGGATAGATGGATAGATAGATAGATAGATAGATAGATAGATAGATAGATAGATAGTGTTGTGGTTGGCTCTGGCCCACGCCGGCAGAATAGATAGATAGATTGATAGATTGATAGATAGGTAGATAGATAGATAGATAGATAGATAGATAGATAGAGAAATAGAGATAGATAGATAGATAGATAGATAGAGAAATAGAGAAATAGAGATAGATAGATAGATAATTAGATAGATAGATAGATAGATAGATAGATAGATAGATAGATAGATAGATAGATAGATAGAGATACATATAGATAGATACAGTATATGCACACACCCTTTTTTCTGCATGCTCACCTGGAATTGATTTGCACTCTCTAGGCATGGAAATAAATGAGCAAACAAGAAATATCTCCAAGGGTGGCTTCCAGCTACTCTGGAGGTTTAAGGCGCGTGGAGTGGGCAAGACGAAGCCCTATTTTTATTCTGAACTTTTTCGTAGCTTCATCTGGCCGACTAAGGAGTCCCTTAATGTCTTCTTGTAGGGTTGATATTTCTAGGGTGAGTTGATAGATGTGAATAGTCCAAGAAACGGGCAAAAGAATAAAAAAAAATAAGGGAATCGAACAGGATCGTGAGGTTTATAGGCGAGGCCACAAACCCCTGCCCCCCCCGCCCACGAAATGGAAGGTGCCGAGCAGAGTCCTGTGATCCAGTGCAAACACTCTAGAAAACAGTAAAAATAATAATAAACTAAATAAGAAAGATCCCTTCAGAAGCAGATCAAAGGATAGACGTTCCCAGTCAGGTGCCCCTCCCTCACCACCTTCACCCCCTGTGTCCAGCACCTTCATTCATGTCAGGAAGCAGCCACGCTGGTTGGGGGAGATGGGATTTTGCTAGGACTCAGCTGCTGAAGTCTCGGCCAAAGCAACGAAACCCCGGGTCCTTCCCTCCCTCTCTCCTTCCTTCCTTCCGTTGCCTTTGCCATCCTCCCCCTCCCCATTGCCCCGCTTCTATTTTTGCTATTCTTAAGTAGACGGGTTCATTGGCTCAGTCACGTGGATGGACTTATTCTCTCTCTCCCCCCGTTTAAGATCTAATCTACATCTACCAGCTGCAAATTCCTTGAAATTGTTTTGAGGGGCACGCTTTCTCTCTCTCTCTCCTCCCTCGTTTCTTTTTTTGGGGGGGGGGGAAGAAAAAAAGGAAGGAAGGAAGGAAGGAAGGATTCATTTCTGAAAGAATACAAAATTACATTTTCGTTCATTAATGGCACTGAAACCTTGTAATAGCAGTCGTTACCGTTTTGTTGTTTGCTTTTATTTCCACACAAGTGTGTTTCTCTCTTTGTTTGTATAAGTTGGGATATGTGTGTGTGTGTATGTGCATTAGTGATATTAAGTTCTTCAACACACACATCACCTAAGCCGAGAACGAACAACGAGTCTCTGAATTCTTGGAATAAAACCTAGGAATTTATTAACTGGGGGAAGGAGGGAAGGAATAAAGAAAAAGCAATTTTACCAAATGAAATGATGAAAAGAAAAATAAATACTGAACAGGGAAAACAAAAACAAAGAAACAAAAAACCCACTTGTTTTAAATAAACGGTTCCTATAAAAAGAGAAATGAATATTTCGGTCACTTTACAAATTGCGCGCGGGGGTGGTGGTGGTGGTAAATAAGCCTTGCGAAGTTTTTGGGAAATAAGAGTGTTAAAATGTAGTGGGTACAATTCATCCCTGCAGTTTTCCAGAAGAAAAATTAAAACCTCTTTCTTTGTCAATCTTTAAGAGAGTCTTTAATATGCTTGAAATGGTAGAGTAGTAGTAGTAGTAGTAGTAGTAGTAGTAGTAGTAGTAGTAGTAAGAGGAGGAGGAGGAGGAGGAGGAGGAGGAGGAGGAGGAGGAAAAATTCCACTGTTCGGCTCTGTTGAATTTGTAAACTACTGTCAACTGCTTGAAGCAACCCTTTGTACCAGAAAGAGAGAAGAAGAGGAATTAATGTATATAATATTGCAATATTACCTTTGCTAAGAATTTGGTATTTCTTTTTTTTAAAGCAACCAATCAATTAAGGTAGTAACGTGATCATCTCTTTGGGTGATACACAGTCAAAACTGTTGTTGCTGATTCCTCTCCAATATGGACTTCAAGCTAGCATCCGATAACAGAAGTTTCTGCCTCTAGTTATCATTACAGAAATCTTAACGATTTCTCTGGAGACCAGGAATTTGAGCTAACAACTGCTTGGTTGGTTTTTTTTCCTTATGCAAAAGTTGGCTTCTTTGGGATTTAGATTCTGCAGCTCCCAAATGAATTTCGAGTTTGTCTTCAGGAGAAGCGGGTGTACTATAATTCTGGGGGAGGGGAACACAATCCTTTGTTGCTTTTGATAAATTTTAGAAACAAATTCAGGGTTTCTTCTTTAAGCTTGACTACCAAGTCACTTTATAAGGGAGACAGGCAGCAGAGTGAATGGATAGATAGATAGATAGATAGATAGGTAGGTAGGTAGGTAGGTAGGTATCAGAAAGCTTTGTCTAATCTTGGCAGAAAAGAGTCTGGGAAGATACGCAGGGGAAAAAGATAGGCAGTGAAACGCAGCATTCCCTCATGAAGAAAAGCTCAGTCTGTATAACAGTATTCAAAAATTACATTCATTTTGAAAACGCTTACCCTTATATCAACTTTACCTGCAACAATAACAGTATAAATGCCAACAATCTTCTTCTATTTCCTATTTGGTTTATTTATTCATTCATTCATTCATTCCAGAATAAATCAAAACACTAATCATTTGATTTATTCTGGAATACAGCAGAGATTTTTTTTAGCATTTTGATAGGCTGTGCTACTTTCTAAATTGCTCAAAACAATTCTGATTTGAAAAAGAGAGGGAGGAAGATGAAACATTCCTTCTAGGATAGCAACTAAATGTTTCTGGAATTGTTTGAATGACATTGGCCCCATATTAGTCCCTAACATAGAACCACTCAGCCTCCATTACTTATTTTTTTTAATAAAATAAATAGCTCAGAAGATTTCAAAGAATGTCTTTAAGGGACAGAGTTCTGCTGGTTGGTAGGAAGAGCAAGGCTCAAAACTTCCAAGCCGGTGGAAATCAACGGTTTTTATTCACTCGCCAAAAAGTTGGTGGCTTTCTTGCTCACTTCCCGGACTGCTGCCCGCCCTGGCCCTTTGGTCTCTTTTCTGTTCCAACCCTTCTTCTTGGCCTCAACTGAAAACACACCGGGCTTCCTTGGCGCTTGGCATTCTGCCTGGGGACCGCATTAAATCTTCTCTCCCAGGCATTAGGCAAAGAGAATGGATTGGACAGTGGACTTTCTGCATGAATGAGAGGCTTTTGGAGAGAGAGAGAGAGAGAGAGAGAGAGAGAGAGAGAGAGAGAGAGAGAGAGAGAGAGAGAGAGAGAGAGAGAGAGAGAGAGAGAGCATAATCAGCTCTCCACCACTCCTGTGGCTTTCTTTAATGATCCTCTTCCCTCTGGACTGTTGGTTTCAGGACCCTGGACAGCGCACAGAGTCCTCCAAGCACAAGGAAGCGCTTTATGGAGGGATTGTTGAAGCGGCGGGAACTCTCCAGGGTGCTGAAACAACTCCGGGCCAACACGACGGAGGAGATTCTCCCTCCCTCCCTCCCTCTTTCTTTCTCACTCCCCTTTTCCCGTTTGCATCCAATCTCCACTGGAAACTCTCCGGCAGATCCTGGACAGGACGCTACATGCAGCTTTCAGCTCCCTTCAGCTCAGCTGCCTCCTGCTATGTTCTTTAGTCAGAGCCCTGTTTTTTTCCATGCCACGAAATACACATTTTCATAAATAGACCTTGGCCAAGTGCTGGGTATGAAATTTTAATGAAGTCTGGATGTTGAGTGCTGCCTGGGGGGCCTTTGAGAATCATTTCAGTGCAACATTAGCAGGGCCCCTTCTCCTGCTCCCCCTTCCTCCCCGTCGTTGCTCTTTCCAAGAGACATCAAACCCTCCATGGCTGAAGACAGGACACGCGCCTGGACTGGTTAGATCCCTTTCTTTACAAAGCAGGACATGTGTGTGCGTGTGCGTGTGCGTGTGTGTGTGCTTGTGTGCTAGCAGCAACTCCTCCATCCGTAAAAAAAAAGAGCCTCTCTAAATCCTGCCTTAGGAGGAAGGGCAAAAAGTGAAGGGCTTGGGCAAGCATGAGCAAACCCACAGGTGCCTCTCCCACTCCGGTCCTAGTATTAAAAGTTTTAAATGTGCACGATGCAATATTTATCACCTGAGATAATAAAAAGGCGAGCCAGTATTTCCTCATTGCAAAATTCAAACAGCTTTAAGCAAAAATGCTTCTCCTGAGG
Source organism: Erythrolamprus reginae (assembly GCF_031021105.1). Taxonomy (NCBI): domain Eukaryota; kingdom Metazoa; phylum Chordata; class Lepidosauria; order Squamata; family Dipsadidae; genus Erythrolamprus; species Erythrolamprus reginae. Next base: position 40,506,730 of record NC_091957.1, read on the forward strand.
AATCGATCTGGACTTGGAGAGTTGTTTCAGGAGGAAGCACTTCCCTAAATTGCAGGATCGTTTTGTTGTCTGTCTTGTTTCTTTCGTCTCTTTCTTTGCTTTTTCATTTTTTTGTGAGGAATATTTATCTGAGAGCATCTTTGGAAGCCCATAAAATCAGCCCTCTCCTCTAAGGTGTGGCTGAAACAGGTAAGGGCTGTTTTCCTTTAAAAGAGAGGAGGCCTTCATTGGGGGGAGGAGAGTCAGAAATTAAAGGATAGTTGTGAGAAAAGTGAAAACCTCTGGGAGATTATGCAAGCCATTGTTTTTTATGTCAGAACAAAAGTCAACATCCTATTCTAAGGGGGTCCCCTTCAAAATTAAATTTGCATTCATGTGTTAATGTTTGGACCTGGATAAGGCAGAACAATTCTTAATCTGAGTAACGCAACCAAATGCTTGTGGCAAGCCACAAAGGTTGTGTTCCACAGTTAAGAAAGGCAAGCAAAGATTTACTTGCTAATTTACTATAAACACCAGCCTTCCAGCTAACTTTACCTCTTTTGCAGTCAGCTTTAACTCCCAGGTCAGCTGTTTATCTAGACAGCTGGCAGCATGGAATACAGTGGCAGGTTTGGTGTGATTTGATTCTGTGTGTTGTAGTTTGGCTTTAAGTGGAGGAACTGTTGAGATTTCCATGGATGCTGGTTATGAATTTGGCAGGCTCAATTTACAGATACTGTATTACTCAAAATCCTGTCCTTCAGAGAAGGTGGAAACTTTTTCCTGCTGGATGAGAAAACGGACTAGCAGTCATTTCCTATACATAACATTTAGTAGGAAATAAATCATTAGTAGACCGCAGTCCCATATGGCCTGGGAGGAAGTTCATTGAATTGAGTGAGCTTTTTTTTTCAGTAGACATGTCTAGAGTGTGTCTGGTAGAGAGCTTTATGAGTTCCTTCACTTATAACTGTGCTCAAGACTGAAGATGTTTTAGCACACATTCTGTCAACCCCTCCTCCCAATGTCCTATAAATGCTGCCCTTAGCACCTCTTCTTTAAGAGGCATTGCTGAACCCCAGGTTCCTCTGAGTTGTTAGAATTAGCCCCTAACTTTTATCTGACCCATTAAAAAGCCCACAAGGAGAAGCCACAGTTCCACTGTCTTATAGTGGGAATGACTTTGGTGGCAAATCATTCTGTTTGCTCCTCCTTCTGTTTCATCATCCAATGGTGGATTTGCTGTTGAACATCCTATTCTTTAAAGCAGGGGTCCCCAAACTTGGCAACTTTAAGACTTGTGGACTTCAACTCCCAGAATTCTCCAGCCACCTATGCTGACTGGAGAATTCTGGGAGTTGAAGTCCACAAGTCTTAAAGTTGCCAAGTTTGAAGACCTCTGCTTTAAAGCATTGTATGGGTAGGAAGGAAGACTGCTTTGACAGCTAAGGATAAATATGTGTGAATTTTTATGTGCATAATATATGTGTGTGTGTGCCCATACACACACGTGTGTGTCCGTGTATATGTATGTGCATGAAGGAAGGGAGAGAGTGGAGGAAGGATATAACTGTCTCCACACCACTCTTTCTGATGTATCTATGCACACATATCAAATGACCAGAGCAGGTTCAAGTTACTACTTTGCTTCCTTACACGAGCCTTTCACAAACACTGACTTTTAAAATGCATTGGACTATGAATACCATCCCTCCCTGGATACCCCATGGTGGAGCTTAATTATAATTATAAATTTTAATAACAATAATCCCTAGTGAGAACCTGAATTGTTAAGTTCTCACCAGTCTTAGACTGAACTTAACTGTGCATTTTACCCACACATAATAAATGAAAAATTGGTGAGAGCATAGAGTTGGAAAAGTAGCCTAAAATGTCACAAGGTTGTGAAATTACTGAATAGAAACTGATAAAATCTTGGCTCATAACATACCAAAATATAACTGTGGTTGAAAAGAAAAAAGTGTGGATACCTGAATTGGCAGCTATAATTTCACATTGTTGTGCATATAATAATTTATTTTATTTTATTTATTTATTAGATTTGTATGCCGCCCCTCTCCGTAGACTCGGGGTAGTTAACAACAATAATAAGACAATATAAACAAATCTAATATTTAAGTTAATTTTAAAAATCCTAATTCAAGAAACCAATCATACATACAGACATACCATACATAAATTTTTATAAGCCCAGGGGGAAGGGAATATCTCAGTTCCCCCATGCCTGACGACAGAGGTGGGTTTTAAGGAACTTACAAAAGGCAAGGAGGGTGGGGACAACTCTGATATCTGGGGGGAGTTGGTTCCAGAGGGCCGGGGCTGCCACAGAGAAGGCTCTTCCCTTGGGTCCCATCAAATGGCATTGTTTAGTTGACGGGACCCGGAGAAGGCCAACTCTGTGGAACCTAACTGGTCGCTGGGATTTGTGCAGCAGAAGATGGTCCCGGAGATATTCTGGTCCGATAAAAATAATAAAAAATACAAACCAAAAGTATTAAGCCACAGTGGCCCAGTGGTTAGAATACAGTACTGCAGGCAAGTTCTCCTGCCTGCCAGCTGCCTGCAGCTTGGCAGTTCAACTCTCCCCAGGCTCAAGGTTGACTCAGCCTTCCATCCTTCTGAGATAGGTAAAATGAGGAGCAAGATTGTTGGGGGCAATAGGCTTACTCTGTAAATCACTAAGAAAGGGCTATAAAGCATTTTGAAGTGGTATATGTTTAAATGCCCATTGCTAATGCTATTGTCTTTCCCTCCTTCCTTCGTGCCTGCATGCATGCATGCATGCATGTTAGAATGCAGTATTTCAGGCTAATTCTGTCAACTGCCAGCATTTTGATCCTGACCAGCTCAAGGTTGACTCAGCCTTCCATCCTTTTGAGGTGGTCTGTCTGTCTGTCTTTTTATCTGTGATCATCCATCTGCCTGGCCTCTATCTACCTATCTACCTATCTACCTATCTACCTATCTACCTATCTACCTATCTACCTATCTACCTATCTACCTATCTACCTATCTACCTATCTACCTATCTACCTATCTACCTATCTACCTATCTACCTATCTACCTATCTACCTATCTACCTATCTACCTATCTACCTATCTACCTATCTACCTATCTACCCATCTACCATCTACCCATCTACCCATCTACCTACCTACCTAATCTATCTATGTATCTATGTATCTATGTATCTATGTATTTATGTATCTATGTATCTATGTATGTATCATCTATCTATCTATCTATCTATCTATCTATCTATCTATCTATCTATCTATCTATCTATCTATCTATCTATCTATCTATCTCTATACTTTATCTCTATTTTTGACCCTCTTTCAAGAATTGGAATTCTTTGCTGGGAATTGGCAAGGTAATGTCAAGCTGTGGGTCCAATTGCAAAGTCAAAACAACAACAACAACAACAACAACAACAACAACCCCAAAATAGTCTGGAACAAGCCTTTCTATCAGGCTGCCAAGAAAACTGCCTAGTTGCAGTTACTAGGAGTCCAGTGCAACTTGAGAATGTCTCTTTGCTTTAAAAAAAAAAAACCTAGCTAGAAAAGATGAATTGCTTTGTTCCTGCCTTTGTCCAAAGGAGCCCTTGTGCCAGGGAAAGTAATCAGTCTAAAAGGGATGAAAGAGGATAACCCTATGCCAGTCTTGAAAATGCTTAAGTTCCACTTGTTCCCAAGCTGGCTTCATCATAGAAATGCAACTAACTCAGGTGGGAGATGTTGGGATTAAAGAAAGGTGGAAGAATCCTCCAACAGGTACTAAGTGGATGGCTATTAAGCTTACGTGGTGTGCAGCTATTAAAAGGCAAATCCAACTCAGAAAGAAACGTTTAAAAATGGTATCAATTCATTAAATAAGGGTCTATAACAAAGTTTTAGAAGTGAGAGTCATCTTTCAAATAAGGGACATTTTTTGGATGTTAACCCTTAACTGTAAAGGTAACGATTCCTCTCGCATATATGTGCTAGTTGTTCCCAACTCTAGGGGGCAGTGCTCATCCCTGTTATAAAGCCGAAGAGCAAGCACTGCCCGAGGACATCTCTGTGGTCATGTGACCAGCATAACAAAAAGCCAAAGGCACATGGAACACTGTTACATTCCCACCAAAGGTGGTCCCTATTTTTCTACTTGCATTTTTTTACATGCTTTCAAACTGCTAGGTTGGCAGAAGCTGGGACAAGTAATGGGAACTCATTCTTTTATGCAGTGCTAGGGATTCGAACAGCTGAACTGCTGACCTTTCTGATTGAAAAGCTCAATGTCTTAGCCACTGAACCACCATGCCCCTTGTTAATCCTTATTGCAATACAGTGGTACCTCTACTTAAGAATGCCTCTACTTAAGAACTTTTCTAGATAAGAACCGGGTGTTCAAGATTTTTTCACCTCTTCTTAAGAATCATTTTCTACTTAAGAACCTGAGCCCAGAAAAATTTCCCAGGTAATTTGAGGGCGGCACGAAGGCCTGGCCAGTTTCCTGCCATTCCCCCTCTAATCCCGGCCATCTGAGCTGCCAGAGGAGCCTTTTTGTGGCACTTAAGGAGGCTTTGGCAGTCCAGAGCAAATGAAGTAGAGTGATACCTCGTCTTACAAACGCCTCATCATACAAACATTTCGAGATACAAACCCGGGGTTTAAGATTTTTTTGCCTCTTCTTACAAACTATTTTCATCTTACAAACCCACCACCGCCGCTGGGATTCCCCGCCTCCAGACTTCCGTTGCCAGTGAAGCATCCGTTTTTGCGCTGCTGGGATTTCCCTGAGGCTCTCCTCCATGAGAAACCCCACCTCCGGACTTCCGTGTTTTTGTGATGCTGCAGGGGAATCCCAGCAGGGGAATCCCAGCAGCGCAAAAACGGGCACTTTGCTGGCAACGGAAGTCCGGAGGTAGGGTTTCCCAGTGAGGGGAACCTCAGTGAAATCACAGCATTGCAAAAACACAGAGGTCCGGAGGTGAGGTTTCTCATGGAGGGGAGCCTCAGGGAAATCCCAGCAGCACAAAAACGGACGCTTCAGCTGGCAAAAGGGGTGAATTTTGAGTTTGCACGCATTAATTGCTTTTCCATTGATTCCTATGGGAAACATTGTTTCATCTTACAAACTTTTCACCTTAAGAACCACATCATGGAACCAATTAAGTTTGTAAGACAAGGTATCACTGTATTTTCTGGGTGCTTGGACAGGGAATAAACCTCTGCCAGCGCCCAGAGAAAAGAAACACTCTCTTCGCTCTGGGCAGCTGAGGAGTCACCACAGCAAAGGAAAAGCGCCGGATACCAAGTGAGCGAACAAGAGGAGAGGGGAGCCCTTCAGCTTGGGAAGGAAGAGGCAGCAGGTAGCAGGTAGCAGCAGCAGCCAATGTACGTGAGGCAGTGTATGGGAGGCAGCCTTGTGCCAGGCGTATTGGAGGTGCGTGCTCCTTGTTGCAGCCTCAGAGTCCCTCTTTTTTTTTAAGCCTTAAAGCTTTGGATTTTTTTGATTCCCCTCCCCTCCCCTTCTTCCTTCGGCAGTGACTGTTCTCCTTCTTTTCTTCCTCCTCCTCCTCCCACCCAAATTTTGAGCTTTTATTTCTTTCCTAATGGGTTTGCACACATTATTTGCTTTTACATTGATTCCTATCGGAAATATAGAAACATAGAAACATAGAAACATAGAAGACTGATGGCAGAAAAAGACCTCCTGGTTCATCTAGTCTGCCCTTATACTATTTTCTGTATTTTATCTTAGGATGGATATATGTTTATCCCAGGCATGTTTAAATTCAGTTACTGTGGATTTATCTACCACGGCTGCTGGAAGTTTGTTCCAAGGATCTACTACTCTTTCAGTAAAATAATATTTTCTCATGTTGCTTTTGATCTTTCCCCCAACTAACTTCAGATTGTGTCCCCTTGTTCTTGTGTTCACTTTCCTATTAAAAACACTTCCCTCCTGGACCTTATTTAACCCTTTAATATATTTAAATGTTTCGATCGTGTCCCCCCTTTTCCTTCTGTCCTCCAGACTATACAGATTGAGTTCATTAAGTCTTTCCTGATATGTTTTATGCTTAAGACCTTCCACCATTCTTGTAGCCCGTCTTTGGACCCGTTCAATTTTGTCAATATCTTTTTGTAGGTGAGGTCTCCAGAACTGAACACAGTACAGTACTCCAAATGTGGTCTCACCAGCATTCTATATAGCGGGATCATAATCTCCCTCTTCCTGCTTGTTATACCTCTAGCTATGCAGCCAAGCATCCTACTTGCTTTCCCTACCGCCTGACTGCACTGTTGCTTCTACTTAAGAACGTTTCTACTTAAGAACCTGGTCACGGAATGAATTAAGCTCTTAAGTAGAGGTACCACTGTACTTTTATTGAAACAGCATAACAGAGATCTGGAAGCTGTGGTCGTCCAGACATTGCTGAGGCACCACTCACTGCATTGTCCATTTTGCTGCTGAGATTTGACAGCTCCACAATCCACAAGATTTCCAGCCCTTAAACTGAAAGAGGGAACGAATCCCGAATCGTGGCTAGAAATGCTCCTTGAGAAAAGCACTCAAGCAAAGAGAGTATAATCCTACAGGAAAGACTTGTTGTAGGCTAGGCATTTGGGCTGAATTTCAAAAGGTTGCATTTTGAGCAAGGCGTGACCTCAAAGAGAATGTTGGTCCATTGTAGGGGAAATCAATCCTTGCCAAGTATCTTCTGATAAAAGCATCATTATGGCTTGCAGTAATAAAAGGATATATGTGAATAAAGACTTCCAAACATTGACCTACAGTTCAGGTGATGGTAGGTTGTGAGTCATTGCTGCCTTTCATAGTGCATTGCTCTTCTAAACATCTCAATTGTGCTCACTTCTTGGTTTTTAGGAGGTCCATTAAAACAGAGCTATCTTTCCAGGCATTGGGGCTGATGGTACATGACCTGTTCTTCTATCAACATAAGCCATCTTATCCTCGGTGGGTTTTTTAAAAATAATTAGACTTCCTGTAGTATACATTGTATACCCAGTACAGGTACCAGTAATTATTTTTAATGAGTTGTGGTTGCTTCCATTTTATTGTAATGTGTACTGTATGTTTTCAACCTAATTTATGATGATTGGGATGTCTGTGGTTCATAGGTGGCTTCAGTTGGAGATACAGTAATACCTCTATCTATGAACGCCTTTACTTATTGTTCTGTCTGGGTTTTCCCAGACCTCCACACCCACTGAAAAAACAGCCAGACACTCTGGTAAAATCCCAAAAGTATTTTATAGCAGGAAAAAATAAGCACAAAGGAAAACCTGTCTTCACAGCAGACAGGTTACAATACGTTACAACAGGGTCCTGATGTCCAGTCAATTTCACAAGCTTCTTGCTGGCACACCCCCCCAAGGTTTCAAGAGTCCAAGGCACAAACCAGGATTGTAGCCACCAAAGTTCACAGACAGGTCTCACGAATCTCCAAGATAAAACTCCACAAGCCAGGAAGGATGGGGCCGCCTTTTATCCTTTCCCAAGCACCACACCCAAACCCAGCTGTGACCTCTAATGCTGGAAATACCTAGCCAATTGAGTTCGTCTCTGATTAGCTCTCCTTTGTCGCATATCTATGATGTCATGAGCATCTTCCCCCAGGGACTCCAGGCTGCTTGCTGGGGAGAGCTCCCCCTGGTGGAACTCTGGCTGTCCTTCTTCTTCAGCCTGGGATTCCGCTTCCTCGTCAGTCTGCACCTCCTGGTCCTCAGCCTCTCCCTCTGAGCTGGAAGCCGACAGCAAATCAGCCATTCCCGGAGGGGTCCCAGGCTGAACCACAACACTTATGAACTTTTCTAGGTAAGAATCGGGTGTTCAAGATTTTTCTGCCTCTTATCAAGAATCATTTTCCACCTACAAACCTGAGCCTCCGAAACTGTTACCGGAAAAGACAGGGAGAGGCCTCTCTAGTGATCTCCTGGGAGGAAACAGGGCCAGATGAATACCGGCTAAGCAGATTCTTTTCCCTATTTTCCTCCCCCAAAACTAAGGTGCATCGGACCAGAATACCTCCAGGACCGCCTTCAGCCGCATGAGTCCCAGCGACCGATTAGGTCCCACAGAGTTGGCCTTCTCCAGGTCCCATCGACTAAATAATGTCGTTTGGCGGGTCCCAGGGGAAGAGCCTTCTCTGTGGTGGCCCCGACCCTCTGGAACCAGCTCCCCCCTGAGATTTGAACTGCCCCCACCCTCCTTGCCTTTTGCAAACTCCTTAAAACCCACCTCTGCCATCAGGCATGGGGGAAATGAAATATCTTCCCCAGTCTTATACTGTTTATGTATGATATGTTGTGTGCATTATGGGTTTTTAGCTTTCTAATTATTGAATTTGTATTATATATTGTTTTCTGTTGCTGTTGTGAGCTGTCCCGAGACTGCGGAGAGGGGCGTCATACAAATTTAATTTAATTTAACATATTTAATTTAATTTAATTTAATTTAATTTAATTTAATTTAATTTAATTTAATTTAATTTAATTTAATTTAATTTAATTTAATTTAATTTAATTTAATTTAATTTAATTTAATTTAATTTAATTTAATTTAATTTAATTTAATTTAATTTAATTTAATTTAATTTAATTTAATTTAATTTAATTTAATTTAATTTAATTTAATTTAATTTAATTTAATTTAATTTAATTTAATTTAATTTAATTTAATTTAATTTAATTTAATTTAATTTAATTTAATTTAATTTAATTTAATTTAATTTAATTTAATTTAATTTAATTTAATTTAATTTAATTTAATTTAATTTAATTTAATTTAATTTAATTTAATTTAATTTAATTTAATTTAATTTAATTTAATTTAATTTAATTTAATTTAATTTAATTTAATTTAATTTAATTTAATTTAATTTAATTTAATTTAATTTAATTTAATTTAATTTAATTTAATTTAATTTAATTTAATTTAATTTAATTTAATTTAATTTAATTTAATTTAATTTAATTTAATTTAATTTAATTTAATTTAATTTAATTTAATTTAATTTAATTTAATTTAATTTAATTTAATTTAATTTAATTTAATTTAATTTAATTTAATTTAATTTAATTTAATTTAATTTAATTTAATTTAATTTAATTTAATTTAATTTAATTTAATTTAATTTAATTTAATTTAATTTAATTTAATTTAATTTAATTTAATTTAATTTAATTTAATTTAATTTAATTTAATTTAATTTAATTTAATTTAATTTAATTTAATTTAATTTAATTTAATTTAATTTAATTTAATTTAATTTAATTTCTAAATAAACAAACAAACAAACAAACAAACAAACAAATAAATAAATAAATAAATATTCCGGTGTGTCTTATACACCGAAAAATACGGTATGTCTCTTCTTTATCAAAGTTATCTGGTAAAATACCCAGAAGGTATATCTCAGGTTGAAGTTCAATAGTCTTTCTTAAAATCTTTTGAATCCAATGTTGAATTTGTGTCCAAAATTTACGTACTTCCAGGCAAGTCTACCACATGTGATAAAATAAAAGCCAGGTGACTTGCTTCATTTCCAACAGTTCATTGACAAATTATGAAACATTTTAGCTAGCTTTTGTGGCGATGTATGCCATTTATAAAACATCTTATACATATTTTCCTTAAAAGCAGTTGATATTGTCATTTTATAATTTCTCTTCCATCATTGCTGCCAGCTATCTATATTTATTGTATGACCTATATTTCTCATCCATTTTATCATTGTATCCTTAACCTGCGCAAATTCTAGTTCAATCAATAAAAAGTATTTATAATTTTTTTTGATCAAGTAACCATCCTGACCCAATAGAATTTGATCTAATTCTGTTTTTTTGTAACTTTATACCTTCTGTTTTGACGTCTTTTTCCAATCTTGATTGTAACTGTAAATATATAAATTTACAGTCTACGGAGTCTACGGAGAGGGGAGGCATACAAATCTAATAAATAAAATAAATAAAATAAACCAATCCAATTTTACACATTGTTTTCCTAAGTCTTGAAGTGGTTTTAACTTCAATGACTGTGTCATTATATCCTTATATCTTAAAATATCAGCCCACTCTAATCTATTGGGGTGCATAAATTAGAATAAATAAATAGAATTCTTTATTGGCCAAGTGTGATTGGACAAAGAAGGAATTTGTCTTTGGTGCATATGCTCTCAGTGTACATTAAAAATACATTCATCAAGAATCATAAGACACAACGCAGTGATAGTAATAGGATACTAAATAAGTAATCAAATTATACTTGGAAACTGTTAAACAATATAAATAATAAATACACAAGAAACAGGTTATAGTAATAAGTGGGAGGAGATAAGTAATAGAAAAGATGAGAAAAATGATAGTAATACAGTCTTAGAAAATAGTTTGACAGTGTTGTGGAAATTATTTGTTTAGCAGAGTGATGTCATTTGGGAGGAAACTGTTCTTGTTCCTAGTTGTTTTGATATTTATTTTATTTTATTTATTTATTTTGTCCAATACACATTGAGGGTTTTAGTGGGTATATATTTATATACACATAGTAAAATACATGATGAAGGTTATAGAGGAGATACTCATAGTAAAATATATCTAAGAAATAATAGAAAAGAAGATATAGGAATAGAACATATCAATGAAAGAATAGAAAAAGAGATATAGGAATGGAAGAAAGGTATAGGAGATATAGGAGAGCAATAGGACAGGGGACGGAAGGCACTCTAGTGCACTTGTACTCACCCCTTACTGACCTCTTAGGAATCTGGATAGGTCAACCGTAGATAATCTAAGGGTAAAGTGTTGGGGGTTTGGGGATGACACTATGGAGTCCGGTAATGAGTTCCATGCTTCGACAACTCGGTTACTGAAGTCATATTTTTTTTTCAGTCAAGTTTGGAGCGGTTAATATTAAGTTTAAATCTGTTGTGTGCTCTTGTGTTATTGTGGTTGAAGCTGAAGTAGTCACCGACAGACAGGACGTTGCAGCATATGATCTTGTGGGCAATACTTAGATCTTGTTTAAGGCGTCTTAGTTCTAAACTTTCTAGGCCCAGGATTGAAAGTCTAGTCTCGTAGGGTATTCTATTTCGAGTGGAGGAGTGAAGGGCTCTTCTGGTGAAGTATCTTTGGACATTTTCAAGGGTGTTCATGTCTGAGATGCGATATGGGTTCCAAACAGATGAGCTGTATTCAAGGATGGGTCTGGCAAAAGTACCCTATAGAATGCAGTACCCTATAGAATCATTTTGAGGATAGACGTTGAAACAAATTATGTGCAGGATGTGAAGGCAATGTGTCCAAAGTAGAATCATTTAAGATTGGTGTCTTTGGTGACAACTTTGGATAGATCTGTTCGAATGACTCTTGATTTGTTTCCTTGGCTGTCTTTAACATGCTTGAGTGCCTTCTCTAGTCCTCGAGGTTAAAAGAGTTAAAAGGTTTCAATATCTTCCTATCTTGCTTCTTCAAAGAAATCTTAAATTTGGAAGGGGAGACCACAAGAATTGCATACAATTCATTTGTATCCATTTAGCTAAACTTAAATTGTTCTGGCCCATTCCCTTGTCTTCTATGTTTTGGAATGCAATCCCCGGTTTACTATCCAAAGGCCAGACAGGGCACAAAAAAGAATTCTCTAATCTTGACCTTATTAGTTGCCCCTAACTCATTTGCTACTCCTCCGGTTGGCATGGCTATGAATAATGCACAAGATTCTAATAAATAGGGGGAAAAAACAACTAAGAAAATTTAGCCGTGTCCTTTTGAAGTATTGCATGATGTCACAAGGCAATTATTGTTTGGCCGATTAGACTGACTTCTTATCAACATAGAGGTTTCGATTGGAGACTCCTAAAACTTCTACACTTTTCTACATCAGGGATAGCAACTAATATACAATCTGTGGCAAATTCTGAGCTTTTTTAAGTTGGCTGCTGAGATATAACAAAAAGGTCATTTTGTTGACTGAAACCCACAATAAAGCAACTGCTGGTGGCTTTATTTATAATTTCCATTGGATTCTTAGAGTTAGTGGCAGGTGAAAAATATCAGCTGGGCTTTGGAGGTTCGTGGCGAAAGAAACTGAAGTTTATGCTACATCTTGAAGCTGAGGCCAGACTGCCATCTGTTGGATATGTGATTCTTCTAGATTTAAAGCATTGATCAATAGGGGTGGAATACAATGGGGAGGTGGAGGAGGGCAAGTCCCATTAGCCAGATGTTGCTAGGTTTTATATCAGGGTTATTGTCCTAAAGGACTGCTAGGTGAATTAAAAAAGAACACTCCCGTTAAAAATAAACTAGACCAACAATCTTAGCCCTGCCTATTATATAATAATAATAATTATTTATTAGATTTGTATGCCACCCCTCTCCGCAGACTCGGGGCAGCTCACAGCAATGATAAAAACAATATACAGAAACAAATGTAATATTAAAGTTTAAAATAACAATTTTACATTAAAACGCCTAAAAAGCCCAAAAAAGCATACACACAAACGTATCATACATACAGCTACATAGGCAAGGGGTGTGTGTGTCTCAGTTCCCTCATGCCGGATGGCAGAGGTGGGTTTTAAGAAGTTTTTGAAAGGCAAGGAAGGTGGGGGCAGTCCTGATCCCTGGGGGGAACTGGTTCCAGAGGGTCGGGACCGCCACAGAGAAGGCTCTTCCCCTGGGTCCCGCCAGACGACATTGTTTAGTCGACGGGACCCGGAGAAGGCCAACTCTGTGGGATCTAACCGGCCACTGGAATTCATGCAGAAGGCAGTCTCGCAGATATCCTCGACCGGTGCCATGAAGGGCTTTATAGGTTATAACCAACACTTTGAATTGTGACCAGAGACTGATCGGCAACCAATGCAGACTGCGTTAATCAAGATGAGAAGGGGACTGGAGGCTAAAACATATCATGAACAGTTGCAGGGACTAGCCATGACTGGTCTAGTGAAGAGAAGGATCAGGGGAGGCATGATAGCAGTGTTTCAATATTTGAAGGGATGTCCGAGAGAGGAGGGGGTCAAGCTATTTTCCAAGGCACCTGAAGGCCAGACAAAGAATAATGGATGGAAACTGATCAAGGAGAGATTCAAGCTGGAAATAAGGAGAAATATTCTGACAGTGAGAACAATCAACCCATGGAACAGAAATTGCCTTCAGAAGTTGTGAAAGCTTCATGACTGAAGGCTTTCAAAAAGAGACTGGACTGCCATCTGTCAGGAATTGTGTAGAGTCTCTTGCTTGGTTGTGTAGAGGGTTACACTATATGACCTACAGGCAGTAATGGGCAGCCAAAATTTTTACTGCCACACTGTGGGGATGGCTTATTTTGTGGGTGTGGCTTAATGGTCATGTGATTGTGTAGGAGTGGCTTGCCGGCCATGTGATCAGGTGGGTGGCTTGAATGATCATCATTGTCCTCAACTTACAACCTTATCAGTGTCGCTCGCTGTGGTGACAATTTGCTTCGTGTTTTCCCCACTCTCTTTCCTGGGTCACCCCCCTGCCTCAGGCTGGGTAGCTGTTGTGGTTGGCTCTGGTCCAGCTTCTGCCCCAGGGAATGTGGAGGTGGAGGCAGGGGAAACGTCAACATGTCCTAGGCCTGTTTTGTTGCTGGCAGAGTCAGGGAGTGCAGTTTCCTCGGACGAAGAAGAAGGTGGGGGTGACTTGGAAGAGGGGGGCTTGGCACACAGCTCAGGAAGCCAATCACCATTATCTTCGGTCGATTCGGATGACGCAGGTGCAGGCACAGACTTATGCATCGAAGAAACCAATTGAGGAAATATTACAGAAGATAAGAGAGGCCACCTGTGTTTGGGTGGGGCTCCAGTAATTAGAGCTGCTGCTATAAATAGCAGCGTGCTAGTTTGGCCGTTGTGGAAGATTATCTGATCGCAGTTCTTCAGGATCGTGCCTCGCTGTGTCTGAACTTTGTGGATTTTTCATGCCTTTGACAACAAAGCAGAGTAAAGTGTGTGTGTGTGTTTCACTTCGTTGGAAGAAGAAGGGCTGTGACATTTCTTCACAGCTACTAGCTAAGTACTTAAGGACTGATTAAGGGACTTGTACAGAGTGCTCTTTGTAATACAAAAAGGGTGCTTTGTTTGTTTTGAATTTTGTGATAAAGGACATTGTTTTGAATTTTCAAACGTGTGTGTGTGTGAAATTTGTACCCGTGAATTTTCAGGAGGCTTCTACCAGAGAGCACAGCAGAACAGTAGCTAGGTGAATGGGTGCTGCCAGAAGCATAAATGCTGCCAGCGTTGCTTCCATCCACGCCTTTTGCTTGCACCTAAGGCGGGAGGTGGCCGCGGGAGGCTGGAGGGGAGCCGGGCAGGAGAGAGGGAAGCTCTTCTGAGGTCAGGAAGAAGGAAAGAGGAAAAAAGCAAGGAGTCCAGCAGCAGCAGCAGCAGCAGCAAGGAAAAAAAGGAGAGCCGAGCCAAGACCAGTAATCCAGGAAGTGACAGCTGCCGTTCAGCTGGAGCTGCGCACACATCTTCATTTCCGCCGGTGGAACTGCATTCCACCCCATCCTGCCTGCTGCCCACCCCTGCCTACAGGGTCCCTTCCAACTCTTTTAGTACTGTATAACCCAGAGGTGAAAAAGGGAGAAAAGGGAGGAAAAAATTAAAATTGCAGTTCCCAGGGAAATAAAGATTTATTTTCCTTGTTTATAGACTATTAAGCCCTACCCGCAGTTGGGTAGGAGGTAGAGGTGAGGCTGAAGTTTGTGTTCCAAAAGATTTAGAGGGTGAACCTGATGATATAATCAAGTCCCCATCCATTTTAATGTTCATCTTACATGAAAATGGGAGGAATTTCATATGCAAAAACATATATAGCATGCCGTCTCATTTTTTCTTTTCTTCTTTTTTAATTTTAATTTTTACATTTAAAAACATACACAACATATAAACACATTATTATTATTATTATTATTATTATTATTATTATTATTATTATTAATTGGATTTGTATGCCGCCCCTCTCCACAGACTCTGGGCGGCTAACAACAATGATAAAAACAGCATGTAGAAATCCAATTAATAAAACAACTAAAAACCCTTATAATAAAACCAAACATACACACAAACATACTATGCATAACTTGTAATGGCCTAGGGGGAAGGAATATCTTAACTCCCCCATGCCTGGCGGCATAAATGAGTCTTGAGTAGTTTACGAAAGACAGGGAGGGTGGGGGCAGATCTAATCTCGGGGGGGAGTTGGTTCCAGAGGGCCGGGGCCGCCACAGAGAAGGCTTTTCCCCTGGGGCCTGCCAAACGACATTGTTTAGTTGACGGGACCCAGAGAAGGCCAACTCTGTGGGACCTTATCAGTCGCTGGGATTTGTGCGGTAGCAGGCGGTTCCGGAAGTAATCTGGTCCCATGCCATATAACATATAACAATCATTATTATTACAATTGAAGATCGGTTAATCAAAGTTAATATGAATACTATTTATATATCCATCTCATACATATATTTATATTTTCTACTCTTCAATATATACATATTTGCTTTCTGCTCCTAGCTGATATATTAATATTTATATCTCATACAGTCTTCTCCTTGTTTTTTAACCATTCATACAGTCTGTTCCACGTTGCATAATATTTCGAATCTTCTTCATCCTGTAGCTCCTTAGTCATTTTGTCCATCTCCGCACATTCAGTATTTTTAAATATAATTTCTTCATCATTAGGTGGGTCATTTTGTTTCCACTTTGTTGCATAGGTTATTCTGGTGGCTGTTACTATATGTACTATTTAATAATATAATTCTTTTGAGCAATTGCCTGTAATGATTCCTAATAGATAAAGTTCTGTTTTCCAATCAATACAAAGTTTTATTATTTCTTCTATTATTTTTCTAATTTTGATCCAAAATTTCTTAGCTTTTTCACACATCCACCACATATGGAAATATGTACCATGCATATTATGACACTTCCAGCACAGTGGTAAGATTTTATTTGACATTTTTGCTAACCTTACGGGTGTTAAGCACCACCTATAAAATATTTTGCATTGATTTTCTCCAAATGCTGTGGCTACTTTTAATTTTAAGTTTCTTTTCCACCTTTTTCCCATTTATCTAATTCAACGTTGTATCCTAAATTTTGTGCCCATTTGATTATAGTTTCCTTTATAGTTTCCAATTCATATAATAATAAAAAATTGTAAAATTTACTAATTAATTTTTGATTTGATAATATCATAATTTTGTCCAATTCTTGAAGTTTCATTTGAAATTTATATTGTTTTTTGTCAATATCTGTTTTGATCTTGTATGTATGTAAGCCAATCAATTGATGTGTTCTGATCTTTCAGTTCTTGTCTGGATTTTAGCATTCCTTCTTCTGTTAGTAAATTTTTATATCTTATTATATTAGTTAAAATTTTAGTGCTGGGGTTTTTCTAATTTCTATAGTTGATAGCCATAGTAGTATTTTGGTATAGTGTTTATGCTTCATTTTAATCCATGTCTGTAGGAGGACTTTCCTTATTAAATGATTTTCAAAATATCCACAATTTTTGTGTTTTCTATCCCAGACTATAAAACTCTCAAATCATGTCTTTCTAGTATTAGCAATCTTTTATTGTCTAGAAGTATCCAGTCCTTTAATGATGCCATTATTGCCCCCTGATAGTAAAGTTCCCGATTTGGTAAGGCAAGTCCCCCTCTCTCCTTGAGATCTTGTAATAATTTCAACCTAATTCTTATTTATTTTTCCCTGCCAAATAAATTTAGAGACCAATGTATTCAAATTATGAAAAAATGTTTTATCAAAATTTGTTGGAGCTACTTGAAATAAAAATTAAAATTTTGGTAATATATTCATTTTGATAGCCGCAATTCATCTCATGAATGAAATTTTTAAGTTGCTCCATTCCTTGAGAGCATTTTTTATAATTATTATTTACTTATTTACTTATTTACTTATTTACTTATTTACTTATTTACTTATTTACTTATTTACTTATTTACTTATTTACTTATTTACTTATTTACTTATTTACTTATTTACTTATTTACTTATTTACTTATTTACTTATTTACTTATTTACTTATTTACTTATTTACTTATTTACTTATTTACTTATTCATTCATTCATTTGATGTCTATGCCACCCAAAGGACTCATTAATTTGTTGTAGTTGAATATTTTGCTGTGAGACAGGTTCCTAAATATTTTACTCTTTTAACTATTTGCATATTTGTTATGATGTTTTAGTTCCAATTCTTGATTCTTGCTCATATTTTTGGTAATTGTCTTTGTTTTGTTTTTATTTATTTTCAGTCCTGCTACTTTGCCATATTATTTAATTTTTTTAATCAAATAATCGACTTTTTGGATCATACCCAAAGGCATAGGTGCTGCACTAGGATATGATAATTCTATAAAATGCATATAATAGGATGTGTGAAGGACCTTGGGAGACAGGAGGAAGAGCTGCAGACTGGACAATTGTCATCTAAGGGACATCTCTGCTTGAGAGATTCCGGGCAGCACTGTTTGTTTGTCTGTTTGTTTGTTTGTTTGTTTGTTTGTTTGTTTGATTGATTGATATGCTACCCCTCTCCGAGGACATTTATATGCTATTTATTTATTTATTTAATTTATTTATTGGATTTGTATGCCACCCCTCTCCGTGGACTCAGGGCAGCTAACAACAGTGATAAAAAACAGCATGTAACAATCCAATACTAAAACAACTAAAAACCCTTATTATAAAACCAAGCATACATACAAACATACCATGCATAAATTGTAGAAGCCTAGGGGGAAAGAATATCTTAGTTCCCCCATGCCTGATGGCAGAGGTGGGTTTTAAGGAGCTTACGAAAGGCAAGGAGGGTGGGGGCTATTCTAATCTCTGGGGGAAGTTGGTTCCAGAGGGCCGGGGCCGCCACAGAGAAGGCTCTTCGACTGGGTCCCACCAAACAACATTGTTTAGTTGACGGGACTCGGAGAAGGCCCACTCTGTGGGGCCTAACTGGTCACTGGGATTCGTATGGCAGAAGGCGGTCCCGGAGATAATCTGGTCCGGTGCCATGAAGGGCTTTATAACTCATAACCAACACTTTGAATTGTGACCGGAAACTGATCAGCAACCAATGCTACCCTTTTGCCAAGTGACATTGTCTAGTTGACGGGACCTGGAGAAGGCCAACACTGTGGGACCTAACCACAAGTAATCTGCTCCAATGCCACGTAGGGCTTTAGAGGTCATAACCAACACTTTGAATTGCATCCAGAAACCAATCGGCAGCCAATGCAGTCCGCGGAGTGTTGGAGAAACATGGGCACGCATTGAGAGGCCCATGACTGCTCACGTGGCTGCATTTTGCACGGTTTGTAGTTTCTGAACATTCTTCAAAGTTAGCTCCATGTAGAGAGCTGGTTAGAATGCAGTACAGTGTTCCCTCGACTTTCGCGGGGGACGCGTTCCGAGACCGCCCGCGAAAGTCAAATTTCCGCAAAGTAGAGATGCGGAAGTAAATTTTTGGCTATGAACAGTATCACAAGCCTTCCCTTAACACTTTAAACCCCTAAATTACAATTTCCCATTCCATCATCAACCATTTATATTATTACTCACCATGTTTATTTATTAAAGTTTATTAAAAAATATTTGTTAAAGGCGGACAAAAGTTTGGCAATGACATATGATGTCATCGGGTGGGAAAACCGTGGTATAGGGGAAAAACCGTGAAGTATTTTTTAATTAATATGTTTGAAAACCCATGGTATAGACTTTTCGTGAAGTTCGAACCCACAAAAATCGAAGGAACACTGTATTGCAGTCTAATTCTGCAAATGGCCAGGAGTTTGATCCTGACCGACTCAAGGTTATCTCAGGCTTCCATCTTTCCGAGGTCATAAAAATGATGACCTCAGATGGTTTGGGGCAATAGCCTGACTCTGTAAATCGCTTAGAGAGGGCTGTAAAAGCATTATGAAGCAGTATATAAATCTAAGTACGATTGCTCTCTCAGTCCAAAGAAGGAGAGGAGGCTTGGGAAGCATTTCAGAAGAAATTCTCCCTAATTTTCTGGAGAGTATCAGGAGGGGATGGGAGAAATATTTCCAGCTTTGCAAGATTATTACAGATAGAATGAATACTCATAGTTGTGTCCCTTGGCTGGACTATCTTGAAGCATTGACACTATCAGGTTTTTTTTCTAACACTCCTTTCACAGAGCTCTCTCTCTGTGTGTGTGTGTGTGCGTGTGTGTGTGTGAGAGAGAGAGAGAGAGTTTGTGTGTGTGTACACATTCTTTAGGCATGCTAACAAGGCAACAGATATAGCCTCTAGAACAGCGCTCTCCAACCTTTAGGGCACGAGGGACCTTGGACAGAGGGTTTTTTTGTGAACCTTAAGTGCAATTGGAATTGGTCTGCAGAGATCATCAGCCCACAGGGGTCTTAGTGCTTCAGACCATGCAGTCTGTTCTATAGCATAGATTCTTCCGTGCTTCCCTCTCCCCTTTTCCCCCTGCTGGACCTTTGGGTGTTTGCCACAAGATAATAGCAGTTATTAATTCCATGTGCAAACTGGCCATTGAACCGTGGCATCAGCCCAGTCCGTGAGACTGAATATTGCAAAGCAAACGATTGCGTATCTCCTTCAAACTTCTCCCTTGCTCCTCATCCATCATATTTGTGGTCTCTGCTTGCTACCTGCTTGAAATATTAAGCTGTAGAAGCCCCATTGCCAGTGTGGGGGTTTCCGTTCCACCCTGTACGTGCTTGTGTTTTGTTCACCAGAGGTCCCGGCAAGAATTGGCTGCCTCCCTGCCCATCTTTTCCCAAAAGTGCTGAGTGTAATGTATCAGGAGATGGTTGATTGGACTACAAGGCTAGCTAGCAATAAAGGAGCTGTGCCCGGGCACAAGGGCGCCAGCTCAGGAGAATAGGAGTAGCTTTGGGCAGTCTCAAGAGGTTGGCTGGTGGAGAGGAGAGCCAGCCAATTTTGCTCTACCTTAGGATCTTCTTGATTTTGGTGGTTATCTCACTGTTGTCTAATGGTGCAGTTGGCCCTGCCAACCTAAGCAAGTGGGAACACCTTTGGCCCCAACAACCTTTCTTTCAAGCACCCTTGGCTCTGGCTCAACATTTTAGAAGAATCAATAAACATCTGGGATTCGTTTCCACAAGGAACGCTTATGGGCTCTAGGCTCTTACTGCTGAGAGGCCTGTCAGCTCAAACAGCTTTATGCCCCCTCTCTGTGTCTCCTGTTAAGTAAGGATTCCTCTAAATCAGGGGTATCTTCTGATCTTACGTAGCTGCTGCTCCGGCAATCTCACACTACTCACAAGAGCCTACAAAACTTTTGCCAGACTCATCCTTGAATACAGCTCATCTGTCTGGAACCCATACCACATCTCGGACATCAACACCCTTGAAAACGTCCAAAGATATTTCACCAGAAGAGCCCTTCACTCCTCCACTCGAAACAGAATACCCTACGAAAATAGACTAACAATCCTGGGTCTAGAAAGCTTAGAACTACGGCGCCTAAAACACGATTTAAGTATTGCCTACAAGATCATACACTGCAACGTCCTACCGGTCAATGACTACTTCAGCTTCAACCGCAACAACACAAGAGCATGCGACAGATTCAAACTTAATATTAACCGCTCCAAACTTGACTGTAGAAACATAGAAACATAGAAACGTAGAAGTCTGACGGCAGACTTCTATGTTTCTATGTTTCTATGTTTCTACAGTCAAGTTTGGAGCGGTTAATATTAAGTTTGAATCTGTCGCGTGCTCTTGTGTTGTTGCGGTTGTAAAAAATATGACTTTAACAATCGAGTTGTCAAAGCGTGGAACTCATTACCGGACTCAATAGTGTCAACCCCTAACAAGGCTCCCTTAGACTATCCATGATTGACCTCTCCAGGTTTCTAAGAGGTCAGTAAGGGGCGTACATAAGTGCACTAGTGTGCCTTCTGTCCCCTGTCCAATTATCTTTCCTTTATCTCATATATCATATATATTTTCTTCCTTTCATATATCTTCTCCCCTATTTTTACATATTATCTTTATACATATTACTTCAGGTCTATTCTCTTCCATATGTATTGTGTATTGGACAAATGAATAAATAAAAGAAATAATAAAATAATAAAATCAAACTCAGGGCCCAGAGAGGGGGCAGATCCAACCTGCAGGGTGCTTACATCTGGCCCAAAGAGCCACCCTGGAAACAGAGAAGGACTCAGCTCGTAGTGCCTCTGCCAATGACAACCAGTGAAAGGCTACCCAAATTTTGACTACCACACTGTTGGCGTGGCTTATGCAGGATGCCCTGCCTTTTCTTTCAACATCTTTCAGTGCAAATTGGGTGCTCTGGGGTGGAGCTCCCTTTTTGCTACCCCACTGCGTTCCCCACGTCTGGGCAGTAGCCCACCCCTGATGAAGACTCTCTTTCTGCTGGCAGGGGGCTGCAGGAAGCCGTGACAGCCCAAAACTGAGCTTGGGAGCCTGTTTTCGCTGGCAGAGCTCAGGCCACCACAGGCTCCGCTGACACCAGTACATCGCGCTGGTCATGCTTTAAATAATGACAATATTTATTGAATCTCCCTCTTCTAATCAGGAATCAAGGATCAGGATTATTGCTGGTGCCTCTTTTCTTTCCCCAACAGCATTCCTGTCTCAGATGAAAGACCTCCCATCGTTAACAGAATAAAAAATAAATAAATCATAGGATCTGAATAAAGCTTCTGGGATGAAGCAAGACACCCAACCATGAGGTTTTTCCTCCTCCTCATTCTCAGGATTCTGTTAGAGAGGGTTGGATTCCTTGCCATTAGCTGTAGAAATTCTACGATAAGTAGCCCGAAAGACAAACTTCTGGAGGAATAGTTTGGAGTTGTGGGATTTGGTTTAATCAGAAAGAAAAAGAACAGGAGATGTGCGATACTTATGTATCTGCGAATTTCTGAAGGGTTATCATACAGAAGACAGGGTAGAATTTCTATAAATTGTTTCAGAATATGTGACTAGAAACAATTAATGTAGGTAAATTGCAAGGAAATACCATGTTTCCCTGAACATGTTATTTTTTTTGAATGCTGAAATAGGTGCTCGGCCTTACTGTCCTGCCCTCAAAAGCCTGATTGGGTTTATTATCAGGGGGTGCCTTGTTTTGGGAAAAACAGGGTAGGTAGATGATAGATAGATGATAGACAGACAGACAGACAGACAGACAGACAGACAGACAGATACCGTGTTTCTCTGAAAATAAGATCCTGTCTTATATTATTTTGAGCCCTGAAATAAGCACTTGGTCCTATTGCTATTTATCAGGGGATATCTTATTTTGGGGAAAACACTGTACATATATGATAGATGGATGGATGGATGGATGGATGGGCGGGCGGGGGGGGCGCGCAGGCAGGCAGGCAGCCAGACAGCCAGACAGACAGACAGACAGACAGACAGACAGACAGATAGATAGATAGATAGATAGATACCTTGTTTCCCTAAAAATAAGACCATATCTAATTTTTTTTTGAACCCTGAAATAAGCATGCTTGGCCTTATTACCATGAACTCAAAAGCCTGATTGGGCTTATTATCTTATTTTGGGGAAAACAAGGTAGATATTGCTTGGACATGGTGGTGGTGGGGGGTTGTCCTATTGATTAATGGTGTTCAAACAATGGAACCTACTATCTCTTTTTTTGAATATATTTAAACTACAATTCAATTCAATTCAATTTATTAGATTTGTAGGCCGCCCCTCTCCGAAGACTCGGGGCGGCTCACAACAGCAATAAAAACAGTATAACAATGGAACAAATCTAATAATAAAAATTATATAACACCCCCCAACAATTAAAAACCATACAACACATACATACCAAACATAAAACATAAGAAAGCCTGGGGGAGATGTCCTAGTTCCCCCATGCCTGTTGATATAGGTGGGTCTTGAGTAACTTGCAAAAGACAAGGAGGGTGGGGGTCGTTCTAATCTCCAGAGGAGTTGATTCCAGAGGGCCGGGGCCACCACAGAGAAGGCTCTTCCCCTGGGGCCCGCCAAACGACATTGTTTGGTCGACGGGACCCAGAGAAGGCCAACTCTGTGGGACCTTATCGGCCGCTGGGATTCGTAAGGTAGAAGGTGGTTTTGGAGGTATTCTGGTCCAATGCCATGAAGGGCTTTAAAGGTCATTACCAACACTTTGAATTGTGACCGGAAACCAATCGGCAGCCAGTGCAGGCCACGGAGTGTTGTAGAAAGAATGGTAGAGTTCAGTCCTGAGCTGGATTATGGTCCAGATTATTTCTTTTCAGCCCTTCCTTTTTGTGATTCTGTGAACTGCACTAAGGTGATCAGATATAAAAAAATCAGCTCCAGAGGAAGATGAAAACTATTTTTTTAATAGAACAATCGTAATTACAGAATCTTGCAAGTCTGCTTCTGCTGTACTTCCTCCTCCTCCTCCTTATAGTTCGATGAAGCAGGGAAGTGTCTATCTAAATCACTTCTTTATGCTCTCTCTCTATTGTGAATTTTAAAAATATATTTCTATCCCTTGTTGTTTTGACAATGGAGCTTGCATCTCTCCATCAAAGTCTTTCTCTCTCCAGATTCTATGTTACAAGGAACAAGAGAAGCTCGTCCATGCTATGAAGGCTACAAGCAAACCAAGTGCACATTTAAATTGGTTTAAGACCTGATTAATAGTTCATGTCTCCTCCAAAGGAAATCCCACCAGGACTAAACTAAATATAGTGGCTTCTTAACAAAGGAATTGTGAGTAGGATAAGCTTGAATTCTGAAGAAGGTGTCCTGCGGACTGTACAATGTTCTGTGTGCTTTTCACAGTTATTTAAAAAAAATATTGTGAAAAGAGCACAATTGTATGATTTGATATTGTGTACTCTTTTTTTAAGTTATAAAAACTTTTTTAAAAACTTGGAAGGAGACAAGAATACCTATCAAACATTCTGACAACTCCAACTCTCTTGCTTCTGTTCCAATTCAAAGAGAAATTGTAAATGTGAGAAGGAGGAGGAAGACTGTAGGGTCATTGGTGCTCTCTGAATTTTGAGGAAAAGAGAAGAAGAGGGAAGAAGAAGAGGAGGAGAAGGAGAAGGAGGAAGACTTTTGGGTTCTTGGTGCTCTCTGAGCTTGGTTATTTTTAGGAGGAGGAGGAGGAAGAGGAAGAAGAAGAAGAGGAGGAGGAGGAGGAAGAGGAAGATGAAGAGGAAGAAGGAGAAGGAGAAGAAGGGGAAGAAGAAGAAGAAGAAGAAGAAGAAGAAGAAGAAGAAGAAGAAGAAGAAGAAGAAGAAGAAGAAGAAGAAGACAACCGCACTGGGGCCCTTGGTGCTCTCTGAGCTTCGTTGTTTTCTTGCAGACATTTATTACTGAAACTAGGTGACATCATCAGAGCTAGTCCCATTTGAATGCTTTCTGGAGCTCCGGGAGTTGAAATGCCAGAAGAGGCATCTAGAGAAGCGATGGAGGAAGAGTAGGTCTGAATCTGATCGAACACTTGTAAGAGCTTTTATTAAGACTTACAAAGTGGTGCTCAAGGCGGCAAGATGCACGTATCATGCCGCCCTGATTGCACAGCGGAATCCTGCCCGGCCGCTCTGTTTAGGGTGACCCGCTCCCTTCTTAACCAGAGGGGAGTTGGGGAGCCCTTACAGACTAGTGCCGAGGACTTTAACATGTTTTTCGCTGATAAAATCGCTCAGATCCGGGTGGACCTCGACTCCAATTGGAAAACAGAGTCGGCTGACAATGAGTCAGTCGAGGTGACTGGGGCCCGTACTTGTCCACCTGTCTGGGAAGAGTTTGATCTGGTGACACCTGATGAAGTGGACAAGGCCATTGGAGCTGTGAGTTCCGCCACCTGTTTACTGGACCCGTGTCCCTCCTGGCTGGTTTCGGCCAGCAGGGAGGTGACACGGAGCTGGGTCCAGGAGATTGTCAATGCTTCCTTGGGGAGGGGATCCTTTCCATCATCCTATAAAGAGGCGCTCATGTGCCCCCTCCTCAAGAAGCCTTCCCTGGACCCAGCCGTACTTAATAACTACCGTCCAGTCTCTAACCTTCCCTTTATGGGGAAGGTTGTTGAGAAGGTGGTGGCACTCCAGCTCCAACGATCCTTGGAAGAAGCCGATTATCTAGGTCCCCAGCAGTCGGGTTTCAGGCCCAGTTACAGCACGGAAACTGCTTTGGTCGCGTTGATGGATGATCTCTGGCGGGCCCGGGACAGGGGTTTATCCTCTGTCCTGGTGCTTCTTGACCTCTCAGCGGCTTTCGATACCATCGACCATGGTATCCTTCTGCACCGGCTGGAGGGGTTGGGGGTGGGAGGCAATGTTCTTCAGTGGTTCTCCTCCTACCTCTCCGGTCGGTCGCAGTCGGTGTTAGTGGGGGGTCAGAGGTCGACTCCGAGGTCTCTCCCTTGTGGGGTGCCTCAGGGGTCGGTCCTCTCCCCCCTGCTATTTAATATCTACATGAAACCGCTGGGTGAGATCATCCAAGGGCATGGGGTGAGGTATCATCAGTACGCTGATGATACCCAGCTTTACATCTCCACCCCATGTCCAGTCAACGAAGCAGTGGAAGTGATGTGCCAGTGTCTGGAGGCTGTTGGGGCCTGGATGGGTGTCAACAGACTCAAACTCAACCCGGATAAGACGGAGTGGCTGTGGGTTTTGCCTCCCAAGGACTAGCCCATCTGTCCTTCCATTACCCTGGGGGGGGGGAACTATTGACCCCCTCGGAGAGGGTCCGCAACTTGGGCGTCCTCCTCGATCCACAGCTCACATTAGAGAACCATCTTTCAGCTGTGGCGAGGGGGGCGTTTGCCCAGGTTCGCCTGGTGCACCAGTTGCGGCCCTATTTGGACCGGGACTCACTACTCACAGTCACTCATGCCCTCATCACCTCGAGGTTCGACTACTGTAATGCTCTCTACATGGGGCTACCTTTGAAAAGTGTTCGGAAACTTCAGATCGTGCAGAATGCAGCTGTGAAAGCAGTCATGGGCCTACCTAGGTATGCCCATGTTTCACCAACACTCCGCAGTCTGCATTGGTTGCCGATCAACTTCCGGTCACAATTCAAAGTGTTGGTTATGACCTTTAAAGCCCTTCATGGCACTGGACCAGAATATCTCCGAGACCGCCTGCTGCCGCACGAATCCCAGCGACCGATTAGGTCCCACAGAGTGGGCCTTCTCTGGGTCCCGTCAACTAAACAATGTCGGTTGGCGGGTCCCAGGGGAAGAGCCTTCTCTGTGGCAGCCCCGGCCCTCTGGAACCAACTCCCCCCGGAGATTAGAACTGCCCCTACTCTCCTTGCCTTTCGTAAGCTCCTTAAGACCCACCTGTGTCGTCAGGCATGGGGGAACTGAGACATCTCCCCCGGGCATATAAAATTTATGAATGGTATGTGTGTGTGTGTATGTGTGTTTAGAAAATGGGGTCTTTTAAATGTTTTTAGTAGAATTTAGATTTGTTGTAAACTGTTTTTTCACTTTGTTGTGAGCCGCCCCGAGTCTGCGGAGAGGGGCGGCATACAAATCTAAATAAACATAAACATAAACATAAACATCTGATGACCATACATGGTGCCAATAAATTCTTTTAATACATTCTTTTAAATGATTAATTGTAAAATTATACTAGCATGGTAACATGGCTGACACTGAAGAGTTATAGAAAGTCGTCCCCCCCCCTAGAGTTTTCAGAGCCAATCTCTTCCTGTTTCTTAACGAGGAAATGCTGGTTTGGCCTTCAAAATTAAAGCACATATTAGGAAAGAGATGGAGGAACCACGCTGCCTGAGCTACGGTGGCACAGTGGTTAAAATGCAATATTGCAGGCTAGTTCTTCCCACTGTCAGCAGTTCAACCCTGACCAGCTCAAGGTTGACTCAACTTTTCATCCTTATGAGATTAGCAAGGTGAGAATCTAGATTTTTTTTGGGGGGGGGGATAAGTAAATCACTAAAAGAAGGCTGTAAAGCATTATGAATGTTGTGGTTCAGCCTGAGGCAGATCAAAGGCCAGCTGCGTCTCTGCTGGCTCCATGCCCGGAGGAGGCTGAAAGCGAAGAGGAGGGGGCTGAGCAGTCGGATGGGGGAGGGTCCAGTCAGGAATGTGACGAGGAAGAACAGCATGGGAGCCCCGGGTAGGGGCCCTCCTCTGCCAGTAGCTTGGAGTCATTAGGTGACGAGGCACAAGCTGTCATTGACATTCGACAGAGACGTTTAGATCAAAGGAAGGATCAATTGAGGAGATATTATCAGCATTGAATAAGGAACATCAGGGCTTGGGTGTGGTCCTCATTAGCAGGGAAGGGTTTATAAGGCAGGCAAGCTATTGAAGCCATGTGGAGTGTTATCAGTTTGGAGTTCCTGTAACCTGTATTGTTTCTCGGCGTCTCTGTTCCTGGCTTGTGGCCCAGCAGTCTTGAAGAACCATGGGAGGTGTAGGTCTGTTATCTACAGCCTCATCTTGGCAGCAAGAATCCTATATTGATGCATGGACAATTACCTTCGTGTATATATTTGGAGTTCCAGTGTTTTCCTGCTTTGTAAGGACATTTTCTGTTAGCTTCGTTTTCCTTGAACATTATAAAACTGTATTTGAATTTTACGGTGTGTCTGGCTTATCTTTTTGGGTTGGTTATAGCTTCCGGAGTGACCCAGACAGAACAATGAAGTGGTATATAAGTCTAAGGGCTATTGCTATTGTCAACAGTGAGCACCAATGAGTGGCATCAAAATGACTCTACAGAGGAATTCAGTTGACATAAGAGAAGTTCTGTGATAGAAGAGCCTCTCTTGTGTCAGCTATTCAGTTCATCACTCTTACTTTGGAGAGGGCTCTCCCCTCTTTCTTTTTTCCTTACTTTTCTTATTTTTTTAAAAAAAAATTCTTCCACTAGCTTTTCTTCCCCCTTCGGAGCCTCTGTTCTTCATCCATTATTTAGGAATCTCTGACTGTAATAGCAATGTTCGCCTTGTATACCTTGTGTGGGGTTTAAAATATAGATAAAAGCAGAAGGTCAGACTTGAAACACAGATCCTGACAGTTGCTTTCGACTTTGTCTGTAAGCTACAAAATATGGAGATATCTGCGGCCACCAACTGCATCCCAAATGCTTCACACCATCACTATATTCCTTCCCTCTATACCATTCTGTTGCAGTCTCCAGATA
This sequence comes from Erythrolamprus reginae, assembly GCF_031021105.1. Classification (NCBI taxonomy): domain Eukaryota; kingdom Metazoa; phylum Chordata; class Lepidosauria; order Squamata; family Dipsadidae; genus Erythrolamprus; species Erythrolamprus reginae. The sequence goes on from NC_091957.1 coordinate 40,534,958, forward strand.
TCCTTCATTGGATCGGTCCACCCTTCCTTTAATTTTCCCTTTTTCTGAAAAGTTGTGTTTGTGTGTGTACATGAGAGGGAGATCGTGGATCTCAAGAAGAAGTTCGGAGTTGTGGTTTTCAAGGTTGGGATGGTGGAGTAAAGGGGCAAAAGAATTGTGCACGATCCTTCTAGATAGGAAATAGGAATGTTGGAGGGATCAATTTCCAAATCAATCAGGAAGAAGGAGGAGGAGGAGGAGGAGGGAGGGGGAGGAGGGGGAGGAGGAGGAGAAACCCAAAAATGTGAATATTTCCAGTGAATTGGGCAGGAGGACACACTATCAGTTCCCAATGGTTTTGTTATTCAGTTTCTTCCTTCCTTCCTTCTTTTCTTTCTCTGAACAGATCTTCCACACTTTTCCTTAAAGTAGTTTGAAATGGAAATCAGTGGTGTCATTCTACTTTCAGGAAGATTTTGGGCTATTAACGCCATTGGGTATAGTACGGCAATGATTAGACTGATGACACACAATATTAAACATTCAACACAGTGTATGAAGCTATGACTATACTTCAGGTCCAGGGAGCATCAGTAGATACTCAGAAGAATCAAATAACATATGAAATAAATGTATTTAATTCAACAGATGATACAACTGACTCCCTCCCAAGAGAGGATGGCTCTTAGAAATTGTCATTCCTTAATATTTATTTATTTATTTTATTTGTCTGTTTTGTCAAGTATGTATTGATGGTATAAAAAGATATAATAATATTAATATACATGATACTAGTAAAAGAGAAACATTAGGACAGGGGACGGAAGGCACGCTGGTGCACTTGTGCATGCCCCTTACTGACCTCTTAGGATTTGGGAGAGGTCAACCATTGATAGTCTAAAGGTAAAGTTTTGGAGGTTAGGTGATGATGATACTACAGAATCTGGTAGTGAGTTCCATGCTACTCAGTTACTAAAGTCATATTTCCTGCAGTCGAGTTTAGAGCGGTTTACTTTAAGTTTGTATCTGTTGTTGTATGCTCGTGTGCTTGTTGCGGTTGAAGCTGAAGTAGTCATTGACAGGAAGGACATTGTAGTAGATTATTTTATGGGCTATGCTTAGGTCGTGTTTAAGGCGACGTAGTTCTAAGCTTTCTAAGCCTAGATTTCAAGTCTAGTTGCGTAGAGTATTCTGTTGTGAATGGAGGAGTGGAGGGCTCTTCTAGTAAAGTATCTCTGGATATTTTCTAGAGTGTTTATGTCTGAAATGTGATTTCAGACAAATGAGCTGTATTCAAGGATTGGTCTGGCAAAAATTTTGTATGCTCTGGTTAGTAGTGTGAGATTACCGTAGCGGAAGCTACACTGAGTTGTAGAGAATGCACTTGGAATGTTGACAATAGCAATATTTGTTATAAGGGTGGAGAATTTCCATCCAGAGACTCAGGAAAGCTCTCATTTTCAGTGTTTACCTATCAGGCTGGGTGAAGTAATGAACTGAGTAGAGAATAGAGAATTTCCTATTTCCCAGGAAATTGAGGGGCATCAGATTCATCTGCTTTGACTGATCACTGATGTTATATCATAAGCATAGGGAGCTGAGTATTAAAACTGTTTGCCAAAACCTCCCTTGCCTTTTCGGAAACATTTTCTTCTCCAGCAAAATCCAGCTTGCCTTTTGTTCTTCAGGAGGCTTTAGAGTTTCTTTCACATTTTTCTCAGTGGAACACCAGCGCTCACTTTATTGTTATCGTATTGATGTATTCTCCTTGTTTTCTTTTTCATTCTTTACTTTACTGTTCTATGATTTCACTTCTCTTTTGTTTACATTCATTGCATTTCTTCCTTTTTTAAATTGTTGTAGCCTCATGACGAGATAGGCAGCAAATAAATTTAATGAATGAATAAAATAAATATATAAGTTGCTGGACAATTTGTGGCATTGTTTCTCTTGGGTTTCTAGTTTACATTTCTTCATTCTGAAGCAGGGATCGGCTGCTGGAGGTTCGCAGGGTTCAGGAGAACCTCTAGCTAAGATTCTGCAATCTCTTTGCTGACTATGTAAAACTCTTCAATCACCACCACTGAAAACACAGCTACCCGCCAAAAAGATTTTGAATTTGTATCAGGATGGTCAAAGATTTGACAACTTCAAATCTCATCCAAAAAATGCTCTGTCCTACACATTGGCAAAAATAGAATAGAATAGAATAGAATTTTATTGGCCAAGTGTGATTGGACACACAAGGAATTTGTCTTGGTGCATATGCTCTCAGCGTACATAAAATAAAATATACATTTGTCAAGAATCACGTGGTACGACACTTAATGATTGTCATAGGGGTCAAATAAGCAATGAAGAAGCAATATTAATAAAAATCTTAGGATATAAGCAACAAGTTACAGTCATACAGTCAACATGGGAGGAAATGGGTGATAGGAATGATGAGAAAAACTAGTAGAATAGAAGTGCAGATTTAGTAGAAAGTCGGACAGTGTTGAGGGAATTATTTGTTTAGTAGAGTGATGGCGTTCGGAAAAAAACTGTTCTTGTGTCTAGTTGTCTTCGTGTGCAGTACTCTGTAGCGACGTTTTGAGGGTAGGAGTTGAAACAGTTTGTGTCCAGGATGTGAGAGGTCAGTAAATATTTTCCCCGCCCACTTTTTGACTCATGCAGTATACAGGTCCTCAATGGAAGGCAGGTTGGCAGCAATTGCTTTTTCTGCAGTTCTGATTCCCCTCTGAAGTCTGTGTTGGTCCTGTTGGGTTGCAGCACCAAACCAGACAGTTATAGAGGTGCAGATGACAGACTCAATGATTCCTCAATGAATCCAAGTATCAAATACAAACTGTCTTTTATTGATGGCCGTTGCAGCATCCTTACCGTCATGGGATCCAAATTCAATAGCTTAGCAACCGACTCATATTTATGATGGTTGCAGGGTCTCAGGGTCATGGGATCTCCTTTCGCAAACTTCTGACCAGCAAAGTCAATGGGAAAGCCAGATTCACTTAACAACCATGTTAGCTGCAGTGATTCACTTAACAGCTGCATCATTAATGTGTCATAAAACAGACCCAAACTCATTGAACAACCGTCTTGCTTAGCAACAGAGATTTTGGGCTCAATTGTAGTCACAATTCAAGAACTTTCTGTATGAAGTTTGACTGTTGACACTGAGCATTGCACTTATACAATTTCTGAAGAGTGCTGGTTGAAAAAGTAGAGGATATGCAGCTCGATTTCTCTTTGATTGATTGATTAACTAATTAATTAAATTTATATACCTCCCATGTCATTGTTGCAGCAATTTTGGGTTAACAAAATAAATTGAGACTTCTGAACCTCCAGATAGAATTAGCCAAATATAAAGAACTGAAAATTAAACCAGTACCCAGAGTTAGAACATGGGTTTAATAGGCCTGATTTTATCATGTGGTTTATCATTTTATACACTTTGATCAAGTCACCCCTTAAAACGGCGTTTAAGGAGTGACTTGATCGAAGTCTATAAAACCATGCATGGGATAGAAAAGGTGGATAGAGAAAAATTCTTTTCTGTATCCCACAATACTTGGACGAGGGGGCACTCCCTAAAGCTCATAGGTAAGAAAGCGAGGACAAATAAAGGGAAATATTTCTTCACCCAGAGGGTCGTTGGTTGGAATTCACTTCCAGAACAGGTTGTGACAGCTGTCAGCCTGGATAGCTTTAAGGCAGGATTAGACAGATTCATGGATGCCAAGTGTATCGGTGGTTTCTGAAATGGATGTCCATGTGCCGCCTCTATGTTGGTTGAGGCAGGCAGGATTCCCTTGAGTCCCATTTGTTGGGGGTGAAGGGAAAGGGAGAGTTTTGCCTGCTGAAGATCCCCATGGACAATTGGTGGGCCACTGTGTGACACAAAATGCTGGACTCCATGGGCTTTGGCCTGATTCAGCAGGGCTCTTCTTATGTTTTTATGTTCTTATGTGGTGGCTAAGAGTTGAGCCTAGCTTCGTGGCACAATAAACGTCATATTTTCTTCTTCTACTACTTCTCTTTCCATCTGTTGCTTCTTTGCCCTTGGAGGAACTTCATGTGACTGGCAAAGAAAGATCCATGGGTTGGTTTTTTGTTTTTTTTAATGAATCAATTTCATCACCATTGGCATGATCACATTTGGGTCTCTTGGATGAGACAAAATCCTTGCAATCAGGAGGAAATTAAGAAATTTCCTATTAATTAAGAGAAAATTAAGGGACGTGCATAAGCGCACTGTGCTGTCCCCAGAGACAGAGATAGTTGGACTGTATTTAAGCATGTCTCTTTAAGATATTGAATTAGGGGAAATGTAGTGAAATTGCACTCTGGGTAATGTAGTTCTACATGTGACCACATTTGTGTATTCCTATTGGCTCTGACTCGGGATGAGGGGTAATTGGAGAGAACATTCCAGAGGGTCTTTGTCTTCACTCTTTCAATAAGCCAGCCAGCCACCTACAGCCTGGGTCAATTCAACCTCTTTTTACCTGCACAATGGGAAAGATTATACTGCAGAAGAATCGCATCATAACTGTGAGTTATTGTGAGAATTCCTGTAATAAAATGATCTGGGATATCTTATAGTGCTGAGTTATCTGACTGGGAAAAGTTGAGCTTGTACCAGAACACGCACCATTGTGCCTACCATCCCTGTCCTACTGTCCTATTGCCTGATGTACCTGTACCTATTTTGCTAATGTTTATGTTTATACCAATAGCTACTATCTTGTACACGTTTGACAAAATAAATACATAATAAATAAAATAAAATAAAATAAGAAGAAAACTGCTAGTTTCTCATTGAAGACCTACAGAGAGGTGTTTTCTTCCAAACAGAACATCCCAACGTCAAATCTTTCTAAAATGAGAATGGCAGGTCATTCTGATGGAAAACACAGAAATTCCAGGCCTCGTGTAACCGTCCTAGTGAAATCAGCAGGGAAATGAAAATAAACGAACTTCCTCTAAATGGGTTATGTAAATGAAATGTTGCATGATTAATGAAGTGCAGAAGCCCAGACATGTCTTCTCGAAATGAAGCTGTCTTGAGTTGAATGGAGCTTAAGATCGGCGCAGTGTGTATAACGGTATACTAAAAGGAGGTAGTAGAAAAATGAAGCTTTTATTTCACTTTTTCCTTGCATTTTCTCATGATGGTTATTGTTCTTCCCTTTGCTCCTAGAGATTGGACTGAACTTTTGGCTTCTGCAGTATTGCAAAATATTCCCTGCTACATCCCATCTGACCCTTTCAAGAGGAGCCTAAGAGGAGAGTCTTCACCAGTTTTAGATGTCAACAATCTTCACAGTTTGTCACATCACCGATGATTGATAGATGTGCTGTCCAGCTGTGACAGTGGAATGATGGATGGGGAGGGAAGAGGAGGTAAAAGTGGAGAAGAAGAAAAAGAAGAAGAAGAGGAGGAAGAGGAAGAACAGGGGAAGGAGGAAGAGGAGGAAGAGGAGGAAGAAGAAGAGGAAGAGGAAGAGGAGGAAGAAGAGGAGGAGGAAGAGGAGGAAGAAGAAGAGGAGGAGGAGGAAGAGGAGGAGGAAGAAGAAGAAGAAGAGGAGGAGGAGGAGGAGGAGGAAGAAGAAGAAGAAGAAGAAGAAGAAGAAGAAGAAGAAGAAGAAGAAGAAGAAATGAGTTGCCTGTTTCTTACAAGTGCATCATAAAACAGAGCAAATGTGTGTACAAAAGAAGAAGAAAAGGCTTGGCAAGACAGTCACTTAGGCTGCCTCAGGCAATCCAGAGGATGACAGAAGTTTGATCATGTCGGACTGCTTGCAAAGGACAAAATACTCATCTCAGGAGAATGAAGAGAAATTCACCACAGGTTGGAGGAGAAAAGCAAATTGAATGGAATCTCTCTCTCTCTCATACACACACACACACACACACACACCCTTCCCTCCCTCCTTTCCTCTATATATTTTCTTTCAAAATCTCTTGCTTTTCTTGTATAACTGCACCCTTCATTCAGTTATGTCTCCATCTCCAAACTTTCCTTGGTGTTTTGCTTGAAGACGTTTCGGTTTCCACCCAGGAAGCTTCTGAACTGAACTGTATTGGCAGTTCTGTGTTAGCAAATACTTCAGAAGAGAAGGATTTAGGGGTAGTGATTTCTGACAGTCTCAAAATGGGTGAACAGTGCAGTCAGGCGGTAGGAAAAGCAAGTAGGATGCTTGGCTGCATAGCTAGAGGTATAACAAGCAGGAAGAGGGAGATTATGATCCCGCTGTATAAAGCACTGGTGAGACCACATTTGGAATACTGTGTTCAGTTCTGGAGACCTCACCTACAAAAAGATATTGACAAAATTGAACGGGTCCAAAGACGGGCTACAAGAATGGTGGAAGGTCTTAAGCATAAAACGTATCAGGAAAGACTTCATGAACTCAATCTGTATAGTCTGGAGGACAGAAGGAAAAGGGGGGACATGATTGAAACATTTAAATATATTAAAGGGTTAAATAAGGTCCAGGAGGGAAGTGTTTTTAATAGGAAAGTGAACCCAAGAACAAGGGGACACAATCTGAAGTTAGTTGGGGGAAAGATCAAAAACAACATGAGAAAATATTATTTTACTGAAAGAGCAGTAGATCCTTGGAACAAACTTCCAGCAGACGTGGTAGATAAATCCACAGTAACTGAATTTAAACATGCCTGGGATAGACATATATCCATCCTAAGATAAAACACAGGAAATAGTATAAGGGCAGACTAGATGAACCACGAGGTCTTTTTCTGCCGTCAGTCTTCTATGTATCTAAGTGTGTTTCTGAAAGGAAGAAACTTTTTGGACAAGAAGCGAACCATCTTCAGGCCAAAACAAAGACTGTCCAATTGTCTTTTTGGAATTAAAAAAAAGCCCCTCGGAGACAACCACTACCTGGATGACTGGGAATCCCCATAGACACAAAGGAATGTGGGCGGTGGATTGGGGGCTCCGACTGCCTTCAGCCATCGCTATGCCTAGAATTTATCCCGTCTTCCTGAGACCGCTGGCCGAGGCAAGCCCCAAGGAAACAGATCTGGGTTTGTTTGTTGCAATTAAATCAAGAGGCAATGATGGATATTGGGAGGTAAAATGGCATGATGGGCCAAGTGCTTTTAACTGGTGCCTCCAGATACATTTTCCGTCCCCTCTCACTCAGCAATTAGAACCTTTTAAAAGAACAGCTTGTTCCCTGAGCTAACAAAGACGGGGCTGCTGTTGGATGCCTATTAAATCACACTAAAATATATTGCAACAGCAGCAACAGAGGTAGTAACAATCTAAAAGCCTTTTTTTTTCCTTTCCACATTCCAGACATGTGCAATTTCAAGATTTTCTCTATCTAGCTCTCTGCCTTGCCTACGCAGACCCTCTTAGCTTTACCAAAGGCTCATGGGAGCCGACTCAGATTTATTCGTTCGTTTAATAAAAAGACACTCTGGGTTTTAGAAGCTCCGTATTTTAGATCAAGCCCAGACCTGGTTCAGAGATTTTGGAGAAGTGGGGAGGGGAAAGGTGGTCTACTGTGATCTATGTGGAAAGGGAAGGAGAAAGGGAAGGGGAAGGAAAGAAGGAAAGGGAAGAAGGAAAGGGAAAAGAAAAGGGAAGGAAGAGGAAAGGAAAGAAGGAAAGGAAAGAGGAAAGAGGAAAGGAAAGAAGAGGAAGAGGAAAGGAAAGAGAAGGAAAGGAAAGAATGGAAAGAAAAAAGAGAAAAGAAAATAAGAGGGGAAAAAGAAAGGGAAGGAAAGAAGGAAAGGAAAGAAGAAGGAAAGGAAGAGAAAGGAAAGAGAAGGAAAGGAAAGAAGGAAAGGAAAGAAAGGAAAGAAAAAAGATAAAAGGAAAGAGAAGGAAAGGAAAGAAAGGGAAGGAAAGAAGGAAAGGAAAGAAGAAGGAAAGGAAGAGAAAGGAAAGAAGAAGGAAAGGGAAGAAGAAGGGAAGGGAAGGAAAGGATGTTCAATCTTTTCTTGAAAACCTCCAGTGTCGGAGCACACACAACTTCTGGTGGCAAGTTGTTCCACTGGTTAATTGTTCTCACTGTCAGGAAGTTTTTCTTTGGTTCTAAGTTGCTTCTCTCCTTGATTAGTTTCCATCCATTGTTTCTTGTCCTGCCATCAGGTGCTTTAGAGAATAGGTTGACTCCTCTTTCTTGTGGCATTCTCTCAAATGTTGGAACACTGCTATCATGTCACTGCTATTCCTTCTTTTCATTAAACTAGCCATGCCCAGTTCCTGCAACCGTTCTTCATATGTTTTAGCCTTTCGTCCCCGCATCATCTTTATTGCTCTTCTCTGCACTCTTTCTAGACACTCCACCAGGGATGGGTTCCCCCCCCCCAATTCAGATTGGTTTGCCCGAACTGGTAGGGACCTGCTGATGACATCATGCTGATGTCACTGAACTGGATTGGTTGGTGCCAGTTCATGGGCACTGCCATCTTTTTTAAAAAAAAATAAAATAAAAACTATACTCCTTCTGAGCATGTGCAGAAGCTGAGTTCTGGCGCCGTGCATGTGGTCGCCATGTTCTTTTTGACTTTTTTTTTGTTACTGCGCATGCATGGCATCCGGACTGGTCACCAGGTCTGTATTAAAAGCATTATTAGCATTTTTTTTCTGAATGTTTAACGTATGAAAGAAATATCATTAATTATTATTTTAGGCATTGATTCTGTGTTTTTTTTACTGCTCATGTTTTACTGTGCGTTCGAAGAAAAATAAAGAAAATTTTATAAACACCCCCCCTCCAAAAAATAATAATTCAAGGCCTGGGGAGGGCAAAAACAACTTCCCCCAACCACCGAAGGCCCTCTGGATCCCAGAAACAACCTGTTTCCCAACTTCTGGTGGGCCCAGTAGGCCTGTGTTTCACCCTCCCCAGGCTCCAAAGGATTCCCTGGAGCTGGCAGAGGGTAAAAGTGCCCTTCCCCATCTCCCCGGTGACTCTCTGGAAGCCAAAAATGCCCTCCCAGAGCCTCTGTGAGAGCCAAAAATCAGCTGGCCAGCACACACTTGCACATTGGAGCTGAACTAGGGCAATAGCTCACATGCCAGCAGATATGGCTCCATGTGCCACCTGTGGCACCCGTGCCATAGACTTGCCATCACTGCCCTATAGGAATAACCCAGTATACACGAATCCCAGTGGCCGATAAGGTCCCACAGAGTTGGCCTTCTCCGGGTCCCGTCGACTAAACAATGTCGTCTGGCGGGCCCCAGGGGAAGAGCCTTCTCTGTGGCGGCCCCGGCCCTCTGGAATCAACTCCCCCCGGAGATTAGAACTGCTCACACCCTCCTTGTCTTCTGTAAACTACTTAAGACCCCCCTATACCACCAGGCATGGGGGATTTGAGACACCTTTCCCCCAGGCTTATTATAATTTATGTTTGGTATGTATGTGCTGTTTGGTTTTTAATTATGATAGGGTTTTTAACTTTTTTTTAATATTAGATTTGTGCCAGCATAATATTGTTTTTATCGTTGTTGTGAGCCGCCCCGAGTCTTCGGAGAGGGGCGGCATACAAATCTAATAAGTTATTGTTATTGTTATTGTTATTGTTATTGTTATTGTTATTGTTATTGTTATTGTTATTGTTATTGTTATTGTTATTGTTATTGTTATTGTTATTGTTATTGTTATTGTTATTGTTATTGTTATTGTTATTGTTATTGTTATTGTTATTGTTATTGTTATTGTTATTGTTATTGTTATTGTTATTGTTATTGTTATTGTTATTGTTATTGTTATTGTTATTGTTATTGTTATTGTTATTGTTATTGTTATTGTTATTGTTATTGTTACAACTCCTGTACTTCAACTCTACCCAAATATCAGACTACAATTTCCATAGCATATATCTATTAATTTATCATATTTATGTGATTGCCTATCTACCAAAGCACAGAGGCAACACGATTTAATGCCTTTCCATCTGCTTGAATATTTTGGGCATAGGAATCATCAGTAGCTCTGGAATCGTTGAAATTATGGGTCATGTTTTCCTTTATGATTTTTTTTCTCCCCTGGGATATACCTCATGATTTAATTTTATATCTTTCGTTGCCTTTTCCAAGTCTTTCCAATGATGTTTACGTTTCTCAGCTTCGGGGGTGGGAGCAGCCTGATCATCCTTACAAAGTCACCGGATTTTTCTGTGAGAGCTTCTATAGCTGCCAAGGCATCAGTGTATTTACTACATGTAAATAGACTTTCTCCGGAGCTCTCCCTTCCTGAATTTTATGGCAGCGTTGAACTTGGACCATAATCAAGTTACTTCCTTGCTCAACTAAATCTGTAGCATCAGTGCCCCTAAATCAAACTCTACTTTATTCCTTTGGCCATTGAAGTCAGCTGCAAAAATGGAACTCCATCTGAACTGGAGGGTGGCTTTTGTTTTGAATGAAAAAATATTGTAGATGACAATCAATGGGTTGTCAGATCATTGTTCACCCTCCAAACTAGACCAGACTAGGAAAGTCAGGCACACAAATGTAAGTAGTTCTCAACCAACAACAATTCATTTAGTGACTAGGGCAGACTAGATGGACCATGAGGTCTTTTTCTGCCATCAGACTTCTATGTTTCTATGTTTCTATGACTATTCCATGTTATAACAGTACTGAAAAATGTTTTTATTTAGAAACATAGAAACATAGAAGTCTGACGGCAGAAAAAGACCTCATGGTCCATCTAGTCTGCCCTTATACTATTTCCTGTATTTTATCTTAGGATGGATATATGTTTATCCCAGGTATGTTTAAATTCAGTTACTGTGGATTTAACAACCATGTCTGCTGGAAGTTTGTTCCAAGGATCTACTACTCTTTCAGTAAAATAATATTTTCTCATGTTGCCTTTGATCTTTCCCCCAACTAACTTCAGATTGTGTCTCCTTGTTCTTGTGTTCACTTTCCTATTAAAACATTTCCCTCCTGAACCTTATTTAACGCTTTAACATATTTAAATGTTTCAATCATGTTCCCCCTTTTCCTTCTGTCCTCCAGACTATACAGATTGAGTTCATTAAGTCTTTCCTGATATGTTTTATACTTAAGACCTTCCACTATTCTTGCAGCCCGTCTTTGGACCCGTTCAATTTTGTCAATATCTTTTTGTAGGTGAGGTCTCCAGAAGTGAACACAGTACTCCAATTTAAATATTTTTAAATTAATTTTTAATAAGTTTAATATACACACAACATAAAACAGTGCATAGTGAAATGTGCCCACCACCACGACACACATACATACCCCACCACCAATCAGGGGTGTTTCTTATATAATCCACTTTGACCCAAGAGCAATATATCTATTTACATATAGAGTGATTCCAATTTATTTCTTGTAGGTTGGTCTCGGATTCTACTCATCATACCTTGTCCTACCGTCCCATCAGTTGTCTCAAGTCAGTTTCATTATCCAAATTTATCCTTTTATCCATAATTTCAAATTGAATATGGTCCACCATGTACCTATACCAATTTTGCATTGTCCATTTTGTCGCATCCTTCCATCCCAAAACTATTACCGCCTGAGCGCTTTCTATTGCTGCTTGTTTTATTTCTCTAAATTCTCCCATCGCATTGCTTTTAACTAGTACTGCCATTTCCTTAGTGATTGTCCATTGTATATTTAGCATTCTATTGATATCCTCTTTCACTTTTTGCCAAAATTCCTGCACTATCAGCATTCCCAAAACATATGCATAAACACTCCTTTATCTTGACACCCATGCCAACAAATACCCCTGACATTCTGCTGAAAGTGTGCAAGTTGAACGGGAGTAAAATACCACGTATGTAATATTTTCCTTCTCATTTCCCTGATTCTTGTATTTTTAATTTTCCTTATATTTTCTATTATATTTTCCATCTCTTGTACCTCTACTTGTATCTCATTTTGCCACCATCTAGTCAATCCTTCAATCGTGTCCCCGTCTGACTGCACTAGCAATTAATTTATATATATTGGTTGCTTGCACCTTTATACCCTCACTTTTTTCTCTTATTATTTTCTCTAACCCTGTCTCCTCCCTCAATAGTACTTTATTCTACCTTTCATTAAGATATTTACATATTGCATTTATTTGTAGCCACCTTCCCTTACCTAACCACCATTCTATACGGTTTCTACTTGGCCTGCCATCCTTACAGTACTGAAAAATGTGACTTGTGACTATTTTTCACACTTAACAATTGTTAATTGTTCACTTAGCACCCGTGGCAATTAAGATCTTAAAATCTCTTCTTCAAAACCTTCAGTGTTGGAGCAC